>NW_009951085.1:0-2143 GCF_000696875.1 Nestor notabilis | reverse complement strand
CTGGACACCCTGTGCCAGCACCTCAGCACCTAGTCACCCCCTGTTAAGGTACAGGACTCAGGCGCCACACACAGGAAGTATTTCACGCCCCTGCTCTAAGCTAGGTGGAAACCTCAAATTTTTTACCCTTTCTGCTTTAGATTAATTAGAATTTCTAATTCAAATAAACCCCAAATGGTACAAATTATCACAAGGCTGACGCACCCTCTCTGGAAGTAAAGCGCCTCATTCATCTGCATTTTACTTTGAGCCTAAAACCAGGATAATTTTCACCAGAAAAAAGTGTGTTGTGTTTCCTGTATTTTAAACAGCTGCGTTGTCCACTAGTCCATTCTACCTCAACCAGTTTATACTGATATACTAATAAGCGAATTACATTTGCCCCAAGCGTCACCAAAACCACACACTTACAACATCCCCTCCTGTTGTGTGAGCGCGGCGTTACCTGCCCCGTGCCGACGGGAAAGCTGTCTCGGCGCTCAGCCGCTGTCCCGGGGCTCAGGGACAGTGGTGCAGCCACCTCTATCCGCCAAGTGCCTCCCCCGTCTTCGTCAAAACACGTATTTCCTCTTTGAAATGCAAACATTGAACACCTCGAGCCCCATATTTTGTTTATACAGACATTCATATTTTATTTAGTCGTTGAACAGTGAAAAGTACCAGCATAAGGATGTCCTTTTCTACCTTACCCTTCCTCGGGTTCTTTACTTTTCCTACGTACTAGCATCTCTCTTTGAGCTAAGTACCACGTTTGATATTTCCACTCTCCAAAGTGGAAGGAGAGGACAGGAAGGGCAAAAGCAAAGGGCAGGAACTCGTCCAGACTCTGCTCGTGAGTTATTCCTTTCCACAGAAAAATAGACCCATTTTTTACCAGCCCCTCATCACACAGGCTCTACCGTTTCCTGCATCACATTAGTGAGCGCGCAGCCGCAGATGCAGTGGGTGAAGACTGGACATCCCAACTGGATGCAGCCGCCCTGCTCCACCACTGCGCTCCAGGAGCAGTTTTCTAGATGTGCACTTCTAAAATCCCTCTAGAAAGAGTTTTGGCAGAGTGCAATATCCTGAGTTACAACCTGGGGTTTGTTTCCCACCCTCTCACTACAAGCCTTTTGGTCAGTAAATGTTAGTTCATCCTAAAATGCTTTAAGCATGGGTAAAACAAGAGTATGTTGCTGTTATTACTAAGACATTATATACCTCATATAAACCACTGCCATTTAACTGGGGCAAAAATACAAGCAAGAGCTGATCAAAAGCCTCGTGGCATTTGGTTCATTACAGAGGGCTTACACACACTGGTGCTGCCTGTGGTGCCACATCGATGCCGCCTTAACCTCTTCCCGGGAGTGTTCTCCCAGCCCTGTTCCTGTCTGCTCCGTTCACACTTTCGGGGCTCTCAGCTCCATCACTCCATCACAGCAGGAACAACTGCAGATGTGGGCCTGGCCGGGCGGGTGCTGAGTAACCGCCAGCAGAACTGTGACCACGACACTGACCCAGCAGCTCCCGCTTCTGCTTTTGGAGGGCAGAAGGAGTTCCTCCGCAGCAGAAACGATCAGTGGTGTTGAAGTCCCTCCAAGAACCCGTTCTGCTGTAAGACACGGGAAGAGACACCGAGAAAAATTACACTGCAACCAAGAAAATCGTTACCTTTGTTATCACTTGATTAAAGCACCTTGCTAATAATAGAAGCAATTATAAGTATGTTGATTCTCCAAGCTTGCTAAAGAGTTCTTTATTCCTGTTAGGATGGAAAACTGTACCTCAGTCAAATTCAATTAACCACCAATTTCAGAAAGAAAGAATAGTTGGTTTAGTTATATTAACTAATTAAGATTTATTCAAGAAGCTAAACCCCAGCATATGGTGTATGTTATTCAGCATTTAGTGCACATAATCACTGTGTTCTTCCGTAGCTCCTTACACCACCCCAGGAAGAGAGAGGGAACAGAAAAGCATCGAGAGCTATTTTACACATGAATGGCTGCGGTGAGGTTCAGTAATTAGCGACAAGGGGTTGTCAACAGCTCCGTGTCCAAGCGGAGACCAGAGGTGAGTTGTTCCTCAGGGCTTGCTGGTGGAACCGGCGCAGTTCAGCGTCTTCGCTGGTGACACGGGCAGTGGGATCCAGCACCCC
>NW_009951084.1:0-2138 GCF_000696875.1 Nestor notabilis | reverse complement strand
GCGAGCGGCTGCGTGGTTCCGGGTTGCTGGCATGACAGAAGGGCATTTTTTGAAGCATCCTTCACAACGTGGTGATACAGAAAATCTACCTCCAAAACCATTCCAAAATGACTGAGGTGGTTCCACCATCCCAGCACTCATTAAATCCGGTGATGCTGAACATACCTTGGGCCAGACACAGCCCATTCTGGAATGTACAGAACAAATCAGCTCACAAGCACCAGTCTGGAACAGTGGACAGGCTACATAAACACATGAATTCAAAGGAAACCTTGTCAAAAGTGGCTCAAATTAATGTCACTATAAAGAGTATCCAGGAAAAGCACACCAAACCCAGAAGAGCTGCTCTGAGCATCCCATCCAGGCGGCAGCAGAGCCGAGCCCCATTGATCCCCCAGAGGAGATGAGGAAGCACATAACGTGTAGCTCCGGGTGGCAGAGCCAGGGAGGTGGGCGGGAGCCTGGGAAGCGCTGGGACACCCCAGCCAGCCCCACGCATCCTCTCCATTCAGCCAAGCTTTGCTCTGCAGGATCGGGTGGGATTGCTCCACCTTTTCCTTAAGACAAACATCCCCCTCTTGTGTATTCATCTTCCTGTGCCAGGCAGTGCCGCTTCTGTCCCTGCAGAGCAGTGCAGTGGTGTCACTGTTCATCCCTGTGACAAACACTTCCAACGTGTTAAGGCTCAGCAGAAAGTGGAGGCCAGACCCACCTGAGGTAGCTCTGCTGTGCCAGGAGGACAAGTGATGACCATGGCAGGGGACAACAGAGAGACTGGGGACAGAGGGAGAACACAGCAAGCCAGGAGGGAGGAAGACCTCTGCTGCTGGTGAAGCTCAGCACAGTGACCCCCTTGACGGGGCTCCTGCGGTACCCAAGCTCACTAAGCACAGGTTCAGCTCCTGTAACGTGGTTGTATCTGAAGAGTAGCTCTAAATCCAGTTAAGAGTCAACATTGAACACAGCACTAGTGGTGAAATCCAGGCTGGCTGACATGACTAGGACTGGGACATCCAGTGCAAGGCCAGAGCTGTGCGACTCAGGAAATGAGTTAGCTATCTGAGTACACAGTTCCTCATATTAGTACAGTTACAAATGGCTGCTCCAAACCTTAGGGGTAACTTCTGCATCTTGTTTTCACAGGATTCTTGTCTCCTGCAGAAGTGTGCTTGAGAAGAATGTGCAGAGAGGCCAAGGAGACTGTACCACCCCTACCACACACCTTCTGCAAGGGACAAGCCTCACTGCTGATTAGAGCACATGGATCGTCACTGTGGGTTTGACATTGTCAAGTTCAAGGGAAGACTGAGTGAGAGGAGGCTTTTGCAGCTCTCACCCCTATGAAGGAACCACTTCAGGTTTCACAATTCCAGGCAATCAGAACGTGTGACTGGGGAAGCTCTTTGGAATTTGCACTTGGTGAGTCAGGATAATCTGCCAGGAAGGCCGGGAGACGACTCCTGGGGAGTGACTCCTCCTGTGGGGTTAGCTGGCTTGGGCTGTGGATCTTCAACCTCGGATTTAAGCAAAGCAAATCCCAGAGGATGGACACTAAGTGTATACAAGAGCAGAAACCAGTGCATATGTCTGATGTTGCACAGGTTGGTTTGCAGGAATACATAAGCTATTGATAAAAGGGCTGGAAGCATTAAAGCTCTACAGATTTTGGAAGTAATAAACAGGAACCACATGTATTACTAAACTTATTACTACTAAATATATTTGTGAGTAGTCTCAACTCCATATCGGTGTGTAAATGTACTTTTTACCACATATAGAGTCATAGTCATTCACTCAGAAGTTTCACAAAATTGTAATAAAGTTGAAGCCCTTACAAGTCCTCATGAAAATATTCTGCTTTATAGAAACGCAACCAGAGATTTTAAGCCGTCATTTCTTTTGCTATGCAGTGTGTCAGGAGTGCTGTGGGATACAAATGGTCACATTCAAAGTTGCTGGGCTTTGGTGAACGAACTTAAATGCCCCAGTTCCCCAAGTGCCATCCAGTGATGGATCCTTCTCGGTGGTAACGACCCCTCTGAAGACATTAGCAGGCCATTAACAGCTCCTCCGCTCTGGGGCTCCTGACCGGGTGCACAGCAGCTCGTGCAGCTGTACTTGGCACTGCAGCTGCCCCG
>NW_009951083.1:0-2129 GCF_000696875.1 Nestor notabilis | reverse complement strand
AAATGTAACCCCCATTTTCAAGAAGGGGAACTGGTTGATCCCAGAGGTCCCCATTAAGCTCCAGGCAACAGCTCTAAGGCAGGAGAGGTCCAAGCAGGCACACGCAGCTCATTTCCAGCTTTTCCTCTGGGCTTGTTCGGCAATTGGGTAAGAGGATTCGCCTCCCCTGTGGTAAGAGCAGGGAAGCTGCACGGGAGCTCAAATCTCTGAACTTTTAAGTATCTCATGATGTTTCTCCCTAGCTTTAGCTGGTTGTCAGACCAGCAGCAGGTACCTTTGCCAGCAACGTATGGGGGAAAGAGGGAAAGCACCCAAGTGAAATAGGAGCAGAACAAACTTGGCTTGCCCTCTCCTGCCTCCTCCTCAGAGCATCCCTGGTTGCAGGCTCACTGTTAGAGGCCAGAGTGGCTGTAAACTGGGACCAGCAGCCCTGCTCACCTTGAACCAGCAGCCAAGGAATCGGCTGCCAGCCAGGGCAAGGGAACACTGCTGGTAGGAGTGTGCAGGATGTGCAGGTACAGGTACAAAATGAGGGCATGAAGGAAGGGGAAACATGAGTTATTCAAAGCATGAGCCAGGCTCTTCCCAAGCAGCCAGTTGTGGAAATAAATGGACCCATTTTGACTCCTAGCCATCTATAATGACAGAGAAGAACGGAAGCCTTGTAACTTTTAAAGCTTTTAACCATTAAATCACACCAAACCTCATCATTCTTCACAAAAACCAGCCAACTGGCTCCGTTCCTCAGCTGATCTCCCCCCAAATCCTGAACCTTGGGTCTGCATGTGCAGAGCTCGGTCCAGAGCAGTACGACCTGAACAGCCCCAGCAACAACAGAGCATCCTCCTCATCCACAGAGGACTTCGAATGACCCAGGGAAGCTCATAAAACAAGGCAAACACAGCAAACACTGTACTAATTAAATGGAGACCATCAAAAGCAATTTAAGTTTTTAAAGGAATGTTACAGTGTTTATAAAGGGAAGCTGATGCTGTTCGAATGGCTCCTCAGAGGACAATACTAGCAGCAAGTTTGCAGCATCTAGAGTATGTTTGTCTACCAAATACTTAGTAATCTATCTATGTACACTTATTAAAAGTGAAAACATACACAAGCCTTGGCAGTCTAGACACCCACCATGGGCTTAACACACACTGCTCCTAAGTCTATTTATTTTCTCACACGCCTAAAGCAAGCCCAGAAGGCTTCAAGCAAAACTTTCTGGGGTGCGATACCACTGCCACAGGCAGAGGTAGAAAATAAATGACTTCAGGTGCTTTGGGAGCATGAGCAGTGCTGCAGGCAGAGAGGCAGGCAGTGGAAAATAAATACAGCTAAACAGTAGGAAATAGATTACTTCTGCTCTTTCAGGCTTCCCACTGGGGAAGTAGATGGCAAATACGAGGCTGGAAAGGGCTTCCAGAGTTACCAGTGTCCTCAATGAGGAAACTATCCCCTTTCTTTTTAGGTTCTTCAGCTGCCCTTGTTCGTGTGGTGAAAACCAAACAGGAGCTGTGGTGGAATCCTGCTCTGGTGCCATGGCCAGCACCCAGCCTGCCTGGGAACAAGCAGCTCCACAACCAGGACAACTTGGTCAACAGGGTAAGGTGTCAAGTTAAGGATTCCTTGAGTTACAAAGCAAATGCAAAGGGGATTGGGGGCTTAGAGGCCCTTTGTAAGCAGCCAGCCTTTCAGTACCATCAGTCAGTAGGTAGGAGAGAGGCATCACCCATCCCCACCTCTCCTGCAGGGATCTCTGGACCCTTCCCAAAGAATAACCTCGTTCACCCCCTCAGATTTCATCCACAGAGACCTCCTTGAGAGAGCCCATGAGCTCGGCTGCTCTGGACCTGTAGCAGCACAAGGATTGCTGCTCCAGCCTGGGCAGCACATGGTGTTCAGAGGGAAGGCACCCCCTGCACCGGCACCGCGCAGCACACGCAGGTTAGGTACAACGGAGCTCAAGCACAAGCCGTGCCCTCAGAGCAACACAAACCCCAGCAAAAGCCTCAAATTGCCGCAGACCTGGCCAGGTTTTCCCCTTCCAACCCCATCCTGGGAGCAGCCCTAGCACAGAGCCAGACACCACTGAGACAGCACATACATACATACATATATATATATATATA
>NW_009951082.1:0-2135 GCF_000696875.1 Nestor notabilis | reverse complement strand
CAGAGTTGGGACCGATGCTTGGGATTTGCCCTCAATGCAGTCTGATTTTCACTTGGTACTGGGCAGTAGCTTCTTAAAATTCATTCCCAGTTGCAGCATCTCAAATTCAAATCTCCACAAGTCACTGGTGACATTAAAAAATCTTGGCCATTTTGCAAACCAACATTGTGTTTTAATGTCCATTTACATGATGAAGTAATTTGTATTCTTGCAAGCCTGAAATCCAGATACAATGTTTAAGACAGCAAAAACATTAGAAGAAAATCATTTAATTTCTTTTGTTCAAAGGCTGCTTGTGGTTTTGAAGAGAACAAACACCAAACTATTTTGCTGTGCTCCAAAAAAATAAACAAACTACCAAAACCAGCCCAGACATGATGTTTTTTCCCCACTTGAGGCAGGACTGTTACCAGTATCTTCTTTTCACAAGGTCAGTAACCATCACCGATGAGATGGAGTTTTGCGGCAGAACCCTCTGCCTGCTGCAAAGCCGGTACCCACAGGACCTCTCCCAGCCTGGTGTGGATCCTTGGTGGGTACGGGTACCCCATCCTAGTGGTGAGACACTGGCTTAGGATCCCGCTGCCTCACCCCACTCCAGCTGCAGCCATGGGAGGAAATGGCCATGAAGGGGAGGAAGCAGAAGTACCTCTCTGTGATGCTCCTCCCCTCCACTGTGGAACCCCACAGCTCTCCTGGGCGCAGCATGCACCAGGCTGAAAGTGTTGCTGCTTTGAAAGCTTTTCACTGCTTTTTATGTGCCAAACCCACATGCTACCTTGCTGCGGACCATGGCATCTACTCTGGAGAAGTTCATTCATTCCGTGGACCCCAAAGCTCTTCCCAGGGTTCTCCAAATCCAGTCAGGCATCTATTTCCAAGGTGAGCATTGGGCGCTTTTTGGCAGAGCTTTGCAAGTCTGTCTTTGACACCAGCTCCCCCTTGGGAACTGGATATAGGGGAGGTAGAGGGAGGATGCTGACAGGGTTGTCTCTCAGCAGTTTCCCACCAGCTGCAATTTCCCCTTTGAAGAACCAGCATAAGAATCAATAGCTTTGGAAATGTCTTTGATATTATGTGCATCTGGTCTTCTCACAGGCAGTGAGGAAGGAGCTGTAGTTAAGTCTTCATTGTATCCTGGAAAGAGTTCTGGAATAAGTCATGAATTTGCTTTGCGCTCATACAGAGCCATCCATCCAGCAATTGCAAATCACCTCACAGAGGTTAATTGATTAAACCTAGCTCTACTGTTCTGGGGTTGGCATGACGAGGTGCTCTCTGTCACATGGATAGAGAGCCAGGGAGTTTGGAAAGTGACTGTGAGGGACTAAACGTTTTTCCTGAATTTCTGCCCTACATTTGGGGGTACTTCAGGTGGTGCAACAATACAGAAGAATGGGTATGAGCTGGACAGGAGTGTAACAGAGGCCATATTTTGCTGGGTTTTCCTGCTGCAAATCTTCTTGCTGGGTTCTGCTTGTGCACAAAACACAGTAGAAGGGTGGTAAAGTGGCTTGCACAGGAGGGAAGTGTTAGGCAGTTGGTCAGGGCATAGATGTTGTTTAATAACAGTGAAAATACCATGTCAAACTCATGTATCAGTCTAGGAAAAGAAAGTTACCCCCCTGTCATTGCAAAGGAAAACTTGGGATCACACTAAATAAAACAGAGACAGCTTCATGAAATGAGCTGGAGACTTCAGCTTCAGCAGAATACCTACTCCAGGATCCACAATATCTATCTTCACATTAATCTAAAAATTTCCATTCTGCTCCATAGTAGTAGGAGAGAGGAGGTGGCCAATGTTAGCCGCTTTCCACACATGTAGGAAGTAGTAGTAATATATAAATACAAGTTGCATATATATGCACATGTATGTGCATGTGTATATGTGTACACAAATACTGTGAGATATATACGTATATACAAACTACTATGATAAAATGATGGTAGCCCAGCTGTCATCAGGTTTGTGAGTTCCTACAGTCTGCATCCTGCTGTTAGTGGATGGTAAAACTCATAACAGTACATCTTTGGGGCCAGGGTATTTCAGCATGTGCTTCTATTTACTGTGTAAATGAGGATAAAAAAACAGTGGAGAAATAGCCCACAGACCGCTTTTCAGCAATATCCAC
>NW_009951081.1:0-2131 GCF_000696875.1 Nestor notabilis | reverse complement strand
ATATAATATATATAAAATATATAT
Source organism: Nestor notabilis (assembly GCF_000696875.1). Taxonomy (NCBI): domain Eukaryota; kingdom Metazoa; phylum Chordata; class Aves; order Psittaciformes; family Psittacidae; genus Nestor; species Nestor notabilis. Next base: position 2,107 of record NW_009951081.1, on the reverse strand, counting down.
ATCCATATGCAAAAGTCCCTGCATGCCTCAATTTTTCTCATCCTACAAACTGGAAGCTTTTGTTTCTATTGTATAAACAAGTTCCAACATTCCTTTTTGTCTTCGATGCTAGAACTAGTTTGGTAACTTGTTACACAATAATTTTTTTTCTCGGTTCACAGTTCAGCAATATCATTCGATTTGTACTTATTTATAAAATTTTAATGTTGGAAACTTATTTGAGATTTTATTATAGACAATTTTTTTGGCACAGCCATTTCGTGCCACTTGAGCAATGTGGAATTATTTTATTTTCTTGCAGATACTGTACAGTAATGGTCAACTTTGCCACTTGCACTGAGTTTCTGGTCAAACCTCTTTTCATAAATGAAGTCGTGACTTCAGTATAACTTGAGTATATGGTTTTCTTTGCTTTATTGCTTAAAGAAAATAGGAAAGTTTTAGCTAATAGACAAACACTCAGGAGCTCATTATGTAGTCAAAACGGTCTTGCCAAATACTGAATTCACTATACAATTTGTAAAGAGAATCTGCTTGAATTATTTTTATATTCAGACTTCTTTCTGTTTCACGAACCAAGTTTAAGTGCTGTTAATGATGCTTTTGGAATCTTATAGGGGAAAGTATATTTCACTCTTTAGAGAAAAAAGTATTTGACAACTGGATCAGTTCATCATACGTTCCACGAAGTAAAGTAAACAGAGATCACATCAATACACTTGGAGGGGGCTTTTTCTCCAGCCCTGCTCTACATCCTTTACTCATGGAAGCAACTGCTGCTCCGGCTAGTCCCCAGAGCCTCACCTCAGCTGTCCTCAGATGTTACCTGTTTTCCTCACCAGACCTGAGCTGCAGAGGTGGGTCTGGTGAAGTCAGTAATCCTGCCTGGGTAGGCATAGTTGCAGGACCAGACCCCTAGCTGCTGACTGGTTTCCTTACAGAAGTCAAGTTAGCACTGTCTCCTCTAAGAGCAAAACATACATCTGCCAACACCCGATTTGGTCACTTGCCCTTCAAACTCTTGTGTTTCAGGATCCTCTCGTCCTGCAGCATTGCCCTCAGCACAAACCGCAGCTAAAAGAGTGCTGTCTTGAAGGAGACTACTCAGTGAATTGGCTTAGTTGTAACTGTATTGGATTTGTATCTTAAGCAATGTTGACTCATGTTATGACTGTATGAGACAGCAACTTTCCAAGCATAACATCTGTATGTACAGTCTAGACAGAAAAACATCCTCCTAATGCTTTTTTAACGATTATTATTCGAAGTGTACTGAGTTTTTAATTTGTGGTTTTTTGCCTTACGTGTGCCAGGTTGCGTGGCTTTATCGACGACAACTGTCATGTGCTTTACTGGCTGATATTGTTTGTTCTCGCTGAAAAAAAATGACCAGCTGTTCACACCTATTAAAAACAAAACAAGTGTGGGGAAGCAGCTTCTCAGAAGCACTAAAGGATAATGTGGTCTTCTGCGCTAACGTTTACACTAGAGGTGTGCGCTGGTGGTTTTTTGAGGCACTGAGTAGATCAGCATCTTGACTTTGGAGGAGGAATCAGCTCCCTCTCTCCACTTCTTCCATCTTCAGACTGTGCTCATGGACCGTCGCCCACTCGCCACAAAGTCTTGCTTTTGTCCTCTTCACCCAAACTATTGTAGCCAAGCTACTGAGGAGGAAGTGCATATAGCATGTGCCATGTTTGTTGAAAATACATTTTTTCCCCGCATGTACAAAGGAAAACTAGTATATAATGTAGGAGAATATTTATGTTTAAGTATTAATCATTACTGTACAAAATCCCTACCTTTAAATGTTCAAAAATATACAAATGCCATAAACTCCTAGTTCACGCAGTTGAAAAAGGAGGAGGAGTCGTCCTTTCTTTTTAAAAGAGCTTAACCTAAAAATATCCGAACCCCCTCCCAGCCATCTTTTGCAGGTAACTGACTGAGAAGTTCTTTGGTGGCACGGGAGGGATTTGATTTTTCCTTTGAATTCGTTGACGTTGCAAAGCAGTTCTGTGCTTCGCAGAGAAGTTTTGTTTCTATGAGACCATGGTGAAAGCTAGAATTTAAAACTAAATGTGAATCACATTATAGAGTCATAGCT
>NW_009951080.1:0-2131 GCF_000696875.1 Nestor notabilis | reverse complement strand
GGCGAGTCCCTCGGGACGAACCCACCCTTCAGTCCTGTTTTCTGTGTATTTTTAGCCCGCGATCTGGCGGATTAACCCAGGGGAGGTGCTCGCCAAGGCGATGGCGTGAAAGATAAATGTGTCGCGTTCTGACTTCTTGCAGTGCACCTACATCACGATCGAGCAAGCGGAGAAGACCTGCGCCGTGGTCCTGAGCCGGCCCGCCTGGCTCTGGGGGGCTGAGATGGGCGCCAACGAGCACGGCGTGTGCATCGGGAACGAAGCGGTGTGGGGCAGAGAGGAGGTGGGCGATGAGGAAGCTCTCCTGGGCATGGACCTCGTAAGGTTTGCACGGGCTGTTGTGGTAAATGGTACCCAACTCGGAACCTAGTTTTGAAACCTTTGGCTTGAGCTGTATGGGGAATACGTGCTTTCACTGTCAGAAGGCATGTCTGCCTGCTGTTCTAGAGCCACGGTTAAAAGTAAAGTATTTCTTGGCACAGGCATTAGATCTGTGCCAGGAGCTGAGAGCCTATGAGAGGTGTCACGCACAAGAACAGAATGCAGCAGGAAAATCATCTGATGTTTTTTTCTGTTGACAAAGTTGATGCTAAACTGAAACAAGACTTTGAACAAGAGCATAGCTGGACCTCAGGAACTGGGGTTTGGGCCTTTTTCTAGGGTCTGTACTGATTTCCTATTGCCCCCATCTTTCACACGCATTTTTAAGTTTCAGTCTTAGCTATACATCTTCCCATATATAATTCAGCTTCTTGTGCCTGTCTTACTGGGTGCCAGTGTAATTCTTATTAACGTACAGCAGACTGTCAGTAAAATACCTGCACAGGTCTTGCAGGCACTTCCTGTCCTAGGCACTCTCCCTGCTTCTCTGCAGTGCCATTTGGTTGTTTTTCCCCGTGTCAAGGACAAAGAGGACCTAGTTCAAACAAGCCCTTTAAGTGACTTGCTCCTTTCTCTTACCGGAGCATACAAGCATTGAGTGCATATAGAAATAGCACTCCACGTCAGTTTGAATACTTGGACTGTATAGTTTTATGTAAAGGTTATAGTTCCCAGTATAACATCTTCCTTTCGTTTTAGGCTCGGACTTGAGAGAGCGGACACAGCTGAAAAGGCTCTTACTGTCATAGTCGATTTGCTAGAAAAATATGGACAGGGAGGAAACTGCATGGAGAGCCACATGGCATTTACATACTATAACAGCTTTCTGATAGCTGACAGAAAGGAAGCGTGGGTGCTGGAGACATCAGGAAAATACTGGGCAGCAGAAAAAGTAGAAGGTATGGATGATGCTTTTTGTTTTAAACATTTCAAACGCAATGATGATTAGCAGTTCTCCATTTTTATCATTTCATTAAGGCATCAGTGTGGAATAGCTAGCCTTTTCACAGAGGAGCCGAGTCACAGGGGGCTTTTTCAGAGTCGGAGGACCACTTCTGCACTTGGAAAACAGAGGGCAGCAAGAGGGTCAGCATGAGAATGATAGCATTATGGTCTTAATGATGGTGGCAATCAGTGATCATTTCATTTGGTGCCAGGGTAGCACCAACTCAACAGGATCGATGCATCAGGCCCTCAAGTGGTCAATTCTTCCAGCAGAGTTAGAAGGACAAGCTTTGGAGGGCTAAGAAGAAGAATGTAAAGATGAGAATGACCAGGACAGAACCTGAAGTATGATGTTGGAACTAGAAGTGAGTCAGACCTGAGTGCCAGTGGAATTTCAGTTGGAAGGATACACATAGCTAGGGACAGAGGGCCAAAAATAAAACCACAGGACCCTCAGGTCTCGTAGGAAACTCTTTGGAGCATAATTTACTTTAGTAAGCTAATTGTAAACAAAATACCAAGAAAAAGCATTCAATGTATTAAAATGATTCTTTCCTTACCTTACAAACAGGAGGTGTACGGAATATTTCTAACCAGCTCTCTATCACAACCAAGATTGACAGAGAACACCCAGAACTGAGGGAATATGCCAAAAGCAAGGGCTGGTGGGATGGGGAAAAGGAATTTGATTTCGCTGCCACGTATTCTTACGTAAACACTGCCAGAATGACCACATCCAGAGGGCGATATTGTGAAGGCTATAAACTTCTGAACAAACACAAAGGTACCGTTTTTTTTATATATA
>NW_009951079.1:0-1905 GCF_000696875.1 Nestor notabilis | reverse complement strand
AATAGTACATTCATGTATAGCTGCAACTGAAAGTGAGGAACTGCCTTTCTTTCAGTCTTTTTCTTCAATGTGTAAACTTTTTAGAAAGGTATATTTTTCCTAATAATAACCTATAATTAATTGCTGCTGACCAACATTAGAAGATATTTTGGTATACTCAGTTTCCAATTAGAGTTATAGCCTAAAATTAACTTATTCTTACATAAAGAAGTGACAAAAGTAGAGCAAAATCAAGATAAAAAGCTTGAAAATCCACACTCAAGAAGATATCATAAAAAGTGTTAAATTTTCCAAGCTATCCTTATTTCTAAGAATCATTATGCATTTATATATGTATCTATTTAATTACCTTGGCCATTGTTACTTGTGTCCCATAAAGTTTAGTACAGTCTTTTTAAGGAAAATTGTGAAAGGATATTTGATTACAAAATCATAAATGGCTGAAAAATTAAGATGTTGTGAGGATATATTCTTTGGTATTTTTTCTTATAACTTTATTGAAACTACTTTTACAAAAAGGAAGTGCTAGCGATCAATACATTTTCAAAAAAACAATGTATTTTCAAAAAAAAGTAAATGAGAATGAATCAACAGATTTGTCTGCTTCAAATATCTGTGAACATCAGTTATTGCGCACAGTATTGTTAGGTTTTCCAGTTTTCAATTAACTTTACAAAATACATTTTAATTAACTATGTTATATTGGTTTATGATTTCATTGATGTTGCATTTTTTTGTGCAACACATTATCATGGGTAGGATGAAACAAGGATTTAATATTTTTGTGTTAAGAAAACTAAAATATGAAACATTCTCTCTCTCCATCTTTAGTGATTTCATTTATCAGAAGGAAATGTCAGTTTACCTGGGAAAGCCCAGCTCATGTAAAAAAAAGTGCTGTGAAAAGTCCAAGATGACATTAAGTGGGCTTGACTATACTCTTAACCCTTGTAACAGGAAAGTGCTGTGAATTCTGTTACTTTGAATTTATGGACTCAATCCCACAGAATATATAGATTTGAGCAGCATATTCCTAGTTACAAAGTGGGAAAAGTCACTCCTGTGGCTCCAAAAGAAGCCGTTTGTTGTGAGCAATACGCTGAACACTTATGATTTAGGTCCACTGCATTTATCACCTGCAGCTGCACGGTTTGTAGCATTTATCACTGTACCTGGAAGAGAGGTGACCGAAAGGGGAGAAAAAATGAAAATAAAAGAAATACCCTGAAATGAAAAAGTTATGGTTACTAACAGATATCATAATGTTCATTACTTAGCTGTTGCTATTTAAGGTAGAATTCTTCCCCTCAAAATAAGCCATCACCACTTTCTTCACTGCTGACATTATTTTCAAAGGATAAATTGATTGTCAGATTGCCCACACTCTGTCAGCAAAAGAAATTATCAGTAAATAATATTGAAATCCCTTAGCAGATTATAGTGATATTAAATATAGACATAACCAGATTTTACTTACCTTGGATAGTGTAGTTAAATCTATGTATTTCAAGACAAAGGGTATGTTTCATTTAACGTACATACAGAACATAAAGCATATACCTATGCATACATATGTATATATAGTACTTATAAATATGTGTTTATATATATATACACACACAAAGACTGAGAGAGTTTAAACATAGAAATTATGGAATTCCAGGACCAGCCTGAAGAATATTTCAGGAGCAGACTGCTAATTAACAATATTCTGTATATTTACAACACTACTGCATGCCTACTTATTCTGAACATTGGGAGTGAATCAAATGTCATTATGCCCACCACTGCTGCAACAGTACAAAAAAACCCAACCAAACCGAATTTACAATGCATTCATTGTCATGGAAAAATTATTTATTTTGCTAAGAAATAAAGGCATATTATATTTTCCTTTTTTTTTTT
>NW_009951078.1:0-2127 GCF_000696875.1 Nestor notabilis | reverse complement strand
AATGACTTCATCCACAGCTGACTGCTGTCTTTAGCCTCTGAGCAAAAGGAAGCTCTAGTATAGCCCTGTACCATTTACAAGCTTCATGATTTGCTGCCAATTTGTAGAAACCAAAGTAAACTTCTGGCAGGACTTGTACATACCATAGTAGTTAAAGAAACTAACGTCCCACCCTGATTTTGACTACAAGCCTTGAAAGATTAGTCTAATGTTTTTTTCTACCCTCCTATTCTCCTTAGCTAATAGAAGATTTAACGTAAAACTTCAAAAATATAATTGTGTAAAGTGGCACTCTGGTTATCTACAGTCTCTTCACCAGTCACCAGTTAATTTTTTCTCATTTCTTTTTCCTCACCAATAAGCCTCAGCAGCAGAAAGCCTTCACTACTAATTAAAAGTGGTAAGCTAGCAAACAGGCTCAGTACCCTGATGTTTCACAGCTGCATGCATAGCTGCCCAGAGACACCCGCTGATTTTTACAGCAATTCTTTTCACTCTTTATCATTCCATCCCTTAAGGTTGGGTTACAAAATGAGTTCGAATAAACTAGATCATTTCACAGAACAATGGCACGTTTGTAAACCCCACCTTTACTGGAAGACACGAATCACTATTATGCAATGATGTCCAGCTGCTATAGCAGGAAGCAGGAGTCAACCAAACTGATCTTCCACATTACAAAGTCTTTGCAAAGCATAGCTTTCAGAATGTTTCCTGGTTGTGATTACCTGAACTTTCAAGCACAACTTGAGTATCGTGCTAAATGACCACATATGCTAGATAATCAGAGTTCAAGCCCCAATTTCTAGATATTTTAGAGATATAGAAACATAGATAGACTACTGGTAGTGTTTTTCAGTACCTATTTGACTCATGTTGAGTCTAGTGGGAACTAGAGAAGGAAGACTGACGGACCCCAAAATTGAAGGTGCTTAGGTGCTGCTTACCAGGCTCAGTGTACCTGCTAACTGGACATACTGAGCCTCCAAGCAGAGGATAGACTGCCAAGTAATCTTACGCTGAAAGCATGCTTCACGTATCCTCTGTGTCCAAAAGCTGACTACGCTAAGGCTATACTTCCTGATGACATTGACAAAGCTCAGTACATCACAGTATCTGCCCTCCCACCACCACATCTCACCAAAACCTTAAGGCTGGGCAGCGAGAGTATTCATCAGGGAGGCACGGTGTGAAAACTCAAGTCCCCCAGCCCTAGGAAAGAAGGTAATCAGTCCAGTTTTATATCCCATATAAAACTCTACCTAGCAACAAACCAGAAAGCAGTCTCCCTTCTCCAGACATGTTTTGTAAGTACCCAACCAAAGAAAAAGACTCCATGATTCCCAGCTAGAGGTACGTGACTCCTTGCAGCACCAAAGAGGAAGAATCCCTGAAATTGCACCTAAACTGGGGTGCCTCCAAGTGTACCCTTGCCATGCCGCAGTTCAAAGACAAGAGCATCTTCACCCAGATAAATATGGATGTGTCCCTGAAGTAATGGGGGTTGTAGACAGCAGAGAGGGATGTGCTGTGATGCAAACTGGCAGCTCAGCTGAGGACTGTTCTCAGAGGGCCAGGCTGACTGTCACATCTTTTCTCAAAACTCCTTGGAGGCCACTGCTGGTAACTGCCTGTCCATCACACTCAGTTTTGTGGACAACAGTTGTAGGCACTTGGGGCATTGTCATACAGTTACGTCAGTTCACTGAAACTGGCAAGGCCAGTGAAAGGTTCAGGCCGTGCTTTATTTTCCCCACTTGTGCCTGTCTCCCTCTCCTCTGGCCTTAGGCTCTGCTGAATGAGGTACCTGCCTGACCTGGCTGCAAATTTGTTGTTTCCGCTTTTGGCAGTGCTGTTTTCATGCAATTCACTCTGGAGAGTTGCACAAAAGCTGGAGAAAGGAGGAAAGAGCAAACTTCCAGATGGCTTCCTTTTGGAGGGCTGACTTTGGCCTGTTCAGGATGCTGGTTGAGAGAGTCCCTTGGGGAACATTACTGAAGGACAAAGAGATCAAGGAAGGCTGGGCACTCTTCAAGAATGAAGTCCTCAAGGCACAGGACCAGGGAGTCCTATGCACCGAAAATCAAACCAGACGGGAAGAGCAGCCTGGCTGAACAGGGAGATATT
>NW_009951077.1:0-2126 GCF_000696875.1 Nestor notabilis | reverse complement strand
TTTAGGTGTTTTACATCCCAGAGCCTGTCAATTTCTATGCAGTATTTTCCAGTCTGGCCCTTTTGATCTTGAAACCTGGGTTTAAAATACTAATTGTGATTTTAAAAGCTGTGGTTATGTAGCAGAGGATTTGAAGTACTACAGTAAAACTACAGTCTTTAATCCCTGGAGAAAGTATATATTTTCCATTGTTTTCCCTTTTCCCCTTAAGCATGGAGGTGTTCTTCTCTGCTGGGAAGTGCAGTGGAGTGCAGGAAGGTTAAGTACTCATTCAAGTTTCTTTGCTTATTCAAACCAGGCTGCTTCCAGATGAAAGGCTGCCAACTGTGAAATCCCCGAAGTAAACTAGGCTAAGATAGGACTGGTAGCCATAATTGGAGCCAGTGCAGGGGTACGTTATCTGTTGCCTTTGAAATAAGTCCCTAGCAGAACTGCTCTTCCTGACGGGTCTTTTATTCAACATTCAGTCACACGGAAGGAGTTACTCCTGCTTGAATTCAGGCCATTCGCAATTCTTTAGTCTCAAGGTGTCTCATCATTTCGTCTCCACCCTGCTCCTGCCAACATGCCCAGACTTTGGATTTCCTTTAGGCATCCTGATAGATCACCCAGAAATGAGCCCCACTGTGCTTTCTGTTTGCACCCATGAAACTACTTTTGGCTTCTGAAATACGAAAAAATAAAGGCATGTATGGTTTCAACTGGATTAGGTGGTGTTGCTTCTTGGCCTAAACGGCTGTATAGTGTTTCTGTGAACTCCAAATAGCTGCTGTGCTTGCTCCACTTGAGGCTGGCGGCGTTTCAGTAACAGGTGGAATATTTTCTCTCAGAGCCAAGTTTCTGTGTGAGTTGAGGGGTTAAAGTCCAAATATTAATGCTTTCTGTAACTGTAATTTCTAAGGCAGCTATTAACCAGTATTGACATCTTTTTCTTCAAAAGGACCCATGCTTCTTCCTGCTTCATGAGAAATAGTCGTTTATGTCAAGCTGGTTTTTTTGTTCTTTCTTTTTTTGAAAGGGCACTTCCTTTCCTCATATTTTGCTTTTCAAAGCAGAACCATATATGGCTTTTTCCTACAGTGTATTAGGAGGGGTGAAGTACAACTTAGATTATATGTATTTATTATAGTAAAGGGAGAGCTGGCAGTCACACTTTGTGATTATTTTTTTTTCAATGGAGATGTATTTTGTAGATCAGCTCAAAATTGCTGATAAAATCATGTAAGGATTGGAAGAAAGTTTACATGCTGAGCTAACTGAAGCCAGTTCTTGTGGGAGACTAAGAGAAATACATTTTTATCTGGAATTTTGTTTTACTAAAAGGTAAATCCATCATTCTGGAGCCCTGGATGTCACCACACTGCAGAGCTCATGAAGGCAACCAGTGATTTGGGGAGGCTTTTTTTCCTTTCTTTGTTACTCATCAATCAAGTAGACTGCTGTATGCTGTTCATGCCATTAGAGATTCACCACAGACCTCGAGAGTCCTACTCCTTTCCTCCTTCAGAGAGTAACCATTCTTAAATTGTGAAAGCAGGAGCATGTTGGGAAGGAAGGGTAATTTTCAGAGTCATGAATGAGAGTTTTCATTCATCTTAGAGACACTTACAATTCAATTATTATTGTGTCAGGATTATTTTTGGCTTCATTCAGTTATTTAGGAGAGCTGTTGCCCTCTACAGAAGTACTAAAGATTTTGACACAAGTGTAGGACTCTGTGTAGTGTATTAACACTCTGCCTCAGAGTCAGATGTTACGTAGAAATTCTGTGCCTCAAAAGGTGATCTTTATGGCATTAAGAATGCAGTACTTCATTAATAGTTACTGTATAAAACTAAAGAAAAAGGGAGGACTTTAGATTGAGTACTCTTTCTTGGGTGGCAAGAAAATGGATTTTCACCCTGCCTGTCTTTTTGCCTGTTAGCCAGAAGATGTACTAGTTTAAATCACAGCACTAGTCACAAAAAAGAAAAATTAAAAAAGAAAAAAAACCACCACCACAGTAAGAGCAGCAAAACGAACCCAAACCCCAGGAAAATAGCCATCTGTTTAATGGGACTCATGAAGAAAGCTAATTCCATGACTGCTGTATGTGATTAAAATGTCAAAAGGAAAAAGAACGAGGC
>NW_009951076.1:0-2123 GCF_000696875.1 Nestor notabilis | reverse complement strand
ACAGTATATATACTATTTTCCTTCCCCTCTCCCTCACTTTACTAACCAGTGTTAGCTGTTCAGTGAGTGTGGGATCTAGTGTGCCTATAGATCTGACAGGTCACCACCAGTATCTTACACAAATCCATGGTACCTTGAAAATTTGAACATTGATCAGCCAGCAGCATAAACACCCACTGTAAGTGCTTTAAGTGAAAACAGTAGTTATTAAGCACTAATTAGTCAGTTCTGTCACTCCAAAACTGCCTTCAGATTTTCTCCTTTAAATAAGACAAAATAAAATACAGTAAAACAAATTAATTCCCTCTCCTCACCTCCAAATTAAAGGGACAAGTGTTAGCGTACATATTCATGTTTGCACACAAAATGTACTGAAATAGTAATAAAAAGTTTAATTCTATGGGATGTCTAAAGACAGGCAACATCATCTGGGGATATCAGGACAGTGTTAGAGACCAGCCACTAGTCAAGGCTAAGTTTTATACTATTTACCACGAGCACTGAGAAGAAGCCTGGATGGGAGGGTCGTAATTTATAAACCACCATAATAAATAATTCTCTGCCTTTTGTAATTTATGCATTCCATCTCTTCCTCTAAGCAAGATAAAATATTGCAGTTCTTACTACAGGATGGATGCACAGATTCCCACGAAACACACTTTTTTTGACACCTCCATTTATGCCACTGTATTTAATGTTATTTATGGACTTCCACAAGCAAGTTTCCTGAGCACACACTTTTCTAACCATATATCACCAGAACAACAACAGAGAATTAGCCACTAAAACCTGCTACCTATATATTTTTCTAGCAGCATTTTCTATTTCAAATACCCCGTCCTCCTCCTATCTCATAAAAGGATAGCCTGTAATGAAAACCTGAGATTTTACAATCTCCCTGGCTGATATATTCTAATATATCTCAACTGATGCGTAACTCCTATTTCAGAAAGTAATACCAGTAAACTATTTCTCCATCAGTTTCAGTATGAAGACTAACTAAATGAACTTTTTGCTCTAAAAACTTCAGAAGCTTGATATATAAAACTGCATATAGTGTTATCACTGCTTATTTTCATCCATAAAGCCACCTGAGAGATGCAATATCCATGGAGTAGTACTTAGTCTCCCAAGGACGATTCTGCCAACTTAATGTTGTAGCACAGCCATTGTACAGAGTTACCAAAATTTCATTGAAACAAGCTGGAACAATTAAGCTATTTCTTTTATGTTTTTGGGATATCATTCCTACATGTAAAACATTCCATCATAAACAAGATTTTGGTGTAGACTGCCCTCATTATTATTATTCATTTTTAAATAATGCCTTTGAAATCTTAGGGGTTTGCCTACTTTAATACCATAGCCCTGTTCCAAATTAATCTGGAGAACGCCTCTGGGACAGCTAGATTTTCATCTCCTGTTGAGATCCTTCAGTGTGACTCTCCATCATTATGTACCACTATAAAATTTCTTTTGTACAAAAAGAGTTATTTCAGCTTGCATGCCATATTTTCTTCCCTTGACAAATCAAAGCTGGTTTTACTTATGTTTACTGTGTGGTCCACTGCTATTGTATGCTGGCTTAGCTGGGAAGCTGCATTTCCACCCTGGATGTTTTCCATGTTCTGATCAATTCTGTCATGCAATTTTTGCCTTTTTTCCCTAAAGCTTCTGGCATCTCGGTTAATATATTTTATTATCCGCAGCGTCAACAGTGAAATAGTAAAACTTAAATTTTTACTTGGAGTAAACAGCTTAGAGAAAACATTTGGGCACTGCAAGTTGAATTTATTCTTAAATTCCCGCTATTTCACGGTTTCTGTAGAGCATGTATAATTCTACACCATGAACAAGGATTTTATGTTGTCATTTCGGGCTGGTGGATTCTCGTCATTCCCATTCTTGAAAAGCAATTTATATAGACAGTGGGCGTCAATGAAGTATTAGACACTTACATGTAAGATGACTTGTATCTCTCCACTAATTCCAAACAAACTACATAATTGTATAGAAGCTTCATGAATCACAGCTTATGTTCTTATGTCATAGTTTTGGGAAAAGGATTAAAATACTTTAACATGAAAAGCATTTAAAACTTCCAAAGGCCACACATTATATAT
>NW_009951075.1:0-2065 GCF_000696875.1 Nestor notabilis | reverse complement strand
CTCCTTTTAGATACCTTTTATAATAAAGAAGGAAGGAATGGGACTGCAAGGAGATGCAGGACTGCCCTGTGAAGGACACATTTGGGAAGAGAAGTTTGGAGCCTTCTGGAGACACAGCAAACTCATCATCTAAGTAACAACTAATAAGATATTCTCCTTATACAGTGAAAAGCTTGATGAACCAGCCAAACCCACCACTCTGAAACATCATAGACTTTAAAAGAAAGATTGTGCTACCAGATTACCATAGTTAGAAATATGTAACTTCGTACAGTCCTCTGAAAGACTGATTTTAACAACAGCTTTACAGCTTGTTATTCCATTGATATAATTCCAGGTATAAATAATGCAAGTATTGACCTTGAAACTTTTATTTCAAAGCCTTGCTGTCCTTTTGGATGTGGAATCTTTCATTAATTAAAAAAATCCTACCTGTCTAATTTCTTTACTTTTGTTCCAAGGCCATTTTATGCCGGTAGAATTAAACATGATGCTGGATTCTCAGCATAGTTTATTAATTAAAGGGCTGGAGGGTATTTGCCAAAAGACTTGCTTAACAAAAGAACTGTTTGTATCCAGAAATATAAATTGCATTGTCTAATAGTTTGCTGAGGCATAGTTTACAGCCTGAAATGCTATGCTGAAATGGTACTGAATCTTTCTTTCCCTCTGGATTTTGAAAAATGCTGGGGTTTCATAAAAAGCTCACCAGTTGAGAAGGTGGGATACAGGGTGTTAATTAAGAACTTACAAATCATGTATTCTGTTTTTCACTCAGCCTGACAACTCCTTAGTGCATCGCTGGTATTGGCTGTGTTCATGTGAAATTGAATCCACTTATACCTTAAGGAAGGTGAACTGCTTCTTACCTCTGGTGAACTGCTGTAAACACTTCAACTTGTTGCAGCTAATGAAAATGGCCTGAGTTGCACGCATGGTGTTTCTATCCCTTAGTCTGTAACTTTCCAAGCCAAAACATTTAGTTTGGGATTTAATCTAAGTGGTTTTATAGCTTCATATACAGTTAAGCTGAATATTACTAAAACCCAATAAAATTAAAAATTGCTTATCCTTTGGAAGAGAGCATATTCTAAAAATTGCACACCTTTCATTGAACAAAACTGCCTTAAAAATACTGGTTTTGAATAAGAATTTGGAGAATCATCAAGGAACTCCCACCCCACCTTTCTGGGACAGAATCTCTTTGGTCACTCAGGTTTGGGAAACAGGTTGGACTTTTGAGAGGCATCACACCCCTTGGATTTGTAATGCTTATCATCACAGCAGTGAGGTAAAAGAGTGATAGCTTGTGTCAAAATACCTAAGAAATGATGTAGCCATACCTGTTGTGGTGTTAGATAAATAACCAGGATGACATGATATGTTCTCACTGCTGTATATACTACAGATGTTCTCTGTACACGTGTCTGAAAAGTAATCATAATGACTGCAGATGTTCATTGGCATTTAATAGTCCCTGCTGTTTCCCTATGGTCCCCTTTTTCTGTGTTAATTCAGGAATGTGTCACACAGCCCTATGTTGCTAAAGCACAGAGGATACAGAATATCTTCGCTATGGTGACTTCAGTTACAGATGTGCTCTTTAAAGCTATCAGCTCCTCCTGTTTTTCTTTAAAAAAGATGTTCCATAATGCAAGAGCAAATGGAATTTAATGATGGGAATGTCTCATATGCTTTAAACAAATTAAAGGAATTAATCTTCGTGCTCAGGGTATGGGATAGCAATTTGGATAGTGTGCAGGACTCATTTCTGTAAATCTGCTGCAATAGTGGCTTTTAAAAGGATGCTGACATTTTTGAGAAACTAAAGATAATACAATCCAAGACAGGGAGACCTAAGGCTCTGTGAAACCTTTCTTACCTGGATATTGATCAGGAGGTGTCCTAGACTGGAACCTGACTGTGAAATCTATGTTGTCTGCAATACACCACATGATAAACACCTTTAGGGGCTGCATGTTTCAAAGAAATACAGCAGCAAATCTGAAAATGGTTTTACAAGAATTGTGTGTGACTCTCTGTCCTGGGTTCAGCTGTAGCAGTC
>NW_009951074.1:0-2096 GCF_000696875.1 Nestor notabilis | reverse complement strand
ATGTACCCCTGTTCTAGTTATCAACAGCAATAGACAGGAGTTATCTTTGGAGAATAAATATCTTGATGTGTCATTTTGTGGCTTGGAAAGTGTGTTTCAGGGAGTCGGTTATGCACTATTTTCCATTCTTCCCTAAAATGATTGTTCCTTTTTGCTCTTAAATAAATCAGTTTCTCTGTTTTCATGTATGCAAAGGTGGAAACTAATAGCTTGTGTCCACAGCTTTGAAAACATCAATGCTCTGACACTGTATTTAATCCATACTTAAGGGAAGCACGCGAGGGTGTTAAAGTGAAGCTCTTGTGACTGAACACCAAGGCTATCAAATGTTACAAAATCATATGGAAGTTCTATTTTCCTTGACACCTGCTTCCCAGCTAATTTCCAGCTCCCGTTCTGGGGAAAAAAAGGCGTCCCAAACCCGAACAAAGCCCCCAGTGACATAATTGACTGGTGCCAATCAAGGGAGGTGTAGTGAAGGAGGTGAAGATGGGGGTGTGGTGCTGTGACACAGGCAGCTAGAATTGATAACAAACAAGGTCAACATGTTGATAAACTCAGTTTCTTTCAGTGCTTCCATGGAGGAATTAAGAGCATGAGGTTTTTAAGAGTTTAGAGTCTAATTTCTGTGAACTCCTGGGTTTATTGGAATGATTAAAAAATAAGAGTGCAAGTATGCAACTGCATCTCTGTGCTACTTAATAGATACTGTCTGCTGAGAGTATTTACTGCTTAAAATGCCGATTGTACTTTCCTGTCTTTGTCTTAAGAATTACTCAAGGGAAAGGACTCATGCCCGATGGTACCAGCAGATTCACTTGCAAAGGAAAGCAGATCTACCACTTCATGGGGACGAGCACCTTCTCCGAGTACACTGTGGTGGCTGATATCTCGGTAGCCAAGATAGATGCTGCAGCACCTCTCGATAAAGTGTGCCTGCTGGGCTGTGGCATCTCCACTGGCTATGGGGCTGCTGTTAACACTGCCAAGGTAAAGGCCGGGGTTGCCTCTGGCTTTTCTCTGTAACTATGTCCGAGCCAAAGATAGCTGAGGGACTAGATCAGGACTGCAAACAAGATGTACCAAATTCTCTTTCTTCTTCTCTTCAACATTTAGCTAAGTTGAAGTTTAGCTAAGAATTTCTACCTTCTCCATAAAGGCCAGATCAGGTTAGAAGAACCTGACACCCTTTAGAGGAAACCCAGCTAGAAGATTCTGCATCCTTTTTGATACCAGCTATATATAATTTACTCTTCCAATTCATCTTAATCTTGTTGCAGGTCTGATAGTCTGAAGCTTACTTAGGGTGAGGCAGAGCTCGTAGGTGAGTGTGCATGAGTCTTAGGCAGGTTGTAGGAGTCAAGTCTTTGGGCAAAAAGAAAAGCTTTGTACCTAAAGAGCTTTTGGATAACATTTCTGTGTAGTTTCCCTTATCTAAGTGATGAAGTCTCATATTTGCTTTCATGTTTCTTTCATTACAGACTTGTTAACGCGTGTTCCCGCTCATGTGGAAGGATGAATTTTCTGAGTGTTTCTAGTGGCTTTTTTCTTATTTCTAGGTAGAAGCTGGTTCTACGTGTGCCGTCTTTGGTTTAGGAGGAGTTGGGCTGGCCGTTATTATGGGCTGCAAAATAGCTGGAGCATCCCGGATCATTGGCATCGACCTTAACAAGGATAAGTATGCCAAAGCCAAAGAGTTTGGAGCTACTGAGTGCATTAGCCCTGAAGACTTCAAGAAGCCCATGCAAGAGGTGCTGGTGGAGATGACCGATGGTGGTGTTGACTACTCATTTGAGTGCATTGGTAATGTTGGAGTCATGGTGAGTGCTTGCCTAACAGTAGTACGTAGAGGGAGGGCACAGCTAGCTGCCACTTAGTTGTTCAGCTAAATAGCAAAATTAGCTGCTTTCTTGTTACAGAAAACATGCCACGCTAATTTATTTATTAAATAGTAATGATAACTGCTATGGATAAAAAGGCCATTTTACATCCAATCCTAACTATGCAGTGAAAACAGATGCTACTTTTTAGGTTGAAAATGGCACTTGAAATTATAGAATCACTAAAAATGGTTTGGGTTGGAAGTGACCTTAAAG
>NW_009951073.1:0-2117 GCF_000696875.1 Nestor notabilis | reverse complement strand
ATATATATACACACACACACATACATACACATGCACTGCAGCTGGACTTACCTTTAGTGGTTTAATAAAAACAAGATTTCTTCCTTATATTTGACGTAACAGATTTTAAGGTGATTGTGTGACATATGTTATTTAAAGGCAGTATTACTCTCTAAACACTATTGTTTTCTTTAAATTTCAGCAAAAGCATTTAGAACATGGGCTTAGAGTTGGTCGCTTTTTACCTTGTGAAGAACACAAGTAACAACCCAGAACAATGGTCAGTCATCCTGTGCCTCCAGTGACAAGAAATAGGAAGTTTTATCTCCAGGCATTCATGACATTATATGATGGTATTTTCTGAAAAATGTTTTCCTTTCTTTTTTTCCTAGATTGTGGAACATCGTTGGAATGATCCTAAATGTAGCCATACAAGTTCACACACAGCTTTTACAAACCAAAGAGTTAAAATTAAGAATAAGCGCTATCAAACATAATGAGTTGCAGGAAGCAGCATAGGTGATATAGTAAAGTGGCATTTTCTGGTTTGAATGTAAATTCAAGAAATCTATCTTCATAAGAGATTGTTTTTGGAAGTTCAGCATGTATTTGTTGTTGTTAGAGCACCTAGTATACTTGGAAATCATCCATGGAACATCCTGACAACAAGTTTATTTGTCTTGATCTGCTTGTCTAAGGACTCCTTAAAGCTTCAGCTGAATACATTGTTCTGAACAGAGGAAAGCAGTGCTGCTCTGTACAGGTAAAATGAACAGTGTGCCTATTGTCATGCCTGGTGGTACTACAGGCTTCCTACAATTTCAGGGTAACTGAAAGATACAGGCTGAGTTTGGGGAAGCCTGTGCATCCTAAGATGTAGATATAAAAGTTGTCCAGCGGGAGGACATAAATAGGGACTAGGATTTTGGGAAAAGATCAATTTGTCTGGTGGTCCTTCAGTATAAGTTGCAGCAAAGAGACAGCTTCACTGCATCAAGGAGGAAAGAGTTGCAGTCTCTGATAAGCTGCAAAGGAAAGAGATGTACATAGTCTTGCTGAGGTCTATGAGACCTCAAGAGACAATCAGGGAGAGTAGGAGACTAAAGAGGATTTTATTGAAAACCTACTACAAAGTTACTGCTTGGACAGGTTCTAATGCCTGGGATTGATAAAAACCCCTTTGGGCAGAGGAATGTATGTGTTGGATATTGATATCTTTTGCTCTGCTTGTGTCTGCCAGTTGCTGAAATACTGAGTTTGCACAAACAGTGAAGTACTGCATCATTAGGGATATTTCATTTGTTTACAGGTGTATGTGGTACAACAAAATGCTGGTGACTGAAGCACAGGGATACTTTTTGGAAGCGTCCTTGGGCTCCATGCTGGCATCCCTCTTAAGTACACTTTCCTCTGTGTTTGGTTCACTATTTGTACTTTGTGTACTCTTGAGAGTAAACTGAATGACATAAGGATTTTTGTTCAACCTCTATGATGCCTGATTTGTAAAACGTAAAAATAGAACTGCCTTTTTACCCGCAGCTGGCTCAGATGAATGAGCTAAATCCCATCTTTAGTGTTTTCAGATGCCTATAATGTGCTGCTTAGTGGCAAAGCACATGCCTCATCTGCCTCTCCCCACATAAGTTAGCTCTGAAAGGTAAGAGGTACCTAGAGATGACACTCAGTACAGCAATATACTCATGGGGAAAAACTGAGATTGATATTTTTTCATCTCTACTAGGGTTTTAGCATTTACACTGTTTTGCTAGTATTGCAACCCTATATTTGCACTGGATGTTTGTGGTTATTATATTGGACATATCTATATTTGCAGAACATGCTGATGGCTTTTTTTTTCTTAAGTCAGCTGTTATTTTTCCCCTCCTAGGGAATGACAATGATGCTATTTTAAGTAAGAGCTGATACTCACAGTCAAAAGACTCATTTCACTGAGAACCACAATACATTTATGCTTACAGCACACTGACCTGCTAACTCAAGACTTTTAGGAAGACATAACGTTTCTTGCAAAGAATTCAAGGCAAGGTTGATGTAAGAGCTCTGCCAGCAAGATAAAATATTATCTCATAACCCTCTCTCTCCTTGAGCAAGACCTCTCCCCAGAATTGAAAGCCTGT
>NW_009951072.1:0-2120 GCF_000696875.1 Nestor notabilis | reverse complement strand
GGTAAGAGCCCTCGGCGGTGGAAGTGGTCTAGAAGGGCCCCTTGGCACCCACCCACCCGGGCGGGCGGCAGGGCTCTTGAGAACGTCGTCTCGGCTTCCCTTAGCAGAGGGCTGCGCTGTGGTGCTCAGCCCGCCCCTGGCCGATGCGTGTGGGATTACCAACGTCATTAAAACATACCACTGCTTCTACAGACCCGGCTATAGTCGCACAGCATCGTTTTACTACAAATAGACGTGAAAAAGTCGTATTGTTACTTAACGCTTTGTCATAATTTGCTTTTCAAATACAGGCTTCCTCAACAAAAGTGTGTTGTACAACTGCCCTGCAATGGAAGAGCCACTGCTTAGATGTTGTTTGTCTCATCATACAGTTCTTATTGTATATAATCATGTGTTACATGTAAGTTGTTTAAAAGTGAGTCTGCAAAACCTATTTCCATAAAGCAATAATTCTTTTTTAATTTAACACTTGGTGGACTGTTCAGCTCTCGACTGGGGACCCTGAACTGAGGCATAATGCTTTCACTTGCTAGTATTTATCGATCCTTGACCTGCTCATGGATTATGATTAGGTTGCGAATTGCATGATCCACAAATGATGCAGCTAGGAATTAAGGGCGGATGAACTATTTCCCATTTAAGTGGATGAATTGGGAGCTACAATATAAAATCTAAAGAGTTTTCATGTATTTCACATAGCACCACCGAACGGGGTGTTTCTGGCATAGCAGTAATTAAAAGATTTGGCTGTAAACCTCTTGTGAAAAGGAAGTGATCAGCTCTAGACACCGGCCGCAGCTTATCTCTGCTGGAGGAAGGCTCTGGTGTTTTCTCCTTATCCGTGGTGCTCCCTCCTGCTCTGGGGTGCTGTGACATAGGCCTCCTGTGGGGCTGGAGCCTGGCTCCTCTTCAGATAAAGCCTAGGAAAGGATCCTCAGGCTTCCCCAGGGGCAGCCCACATTACCTTAGGAGCACGGGTGACTGCCCCAACACCTCTTTCAGTTATGTTTCTCAGGCTGTCCTTACCAGCAGTGACAGACCAAGCGGGGATGGTTTGTGTTTGATTCTCTTCTAGACTATGTCAGGTTTGTCTGTGTCCTTGTTGAACTGCAGAGTCCCAAAATGAACTCCATCATCCTGTACTCCAGCAGTGGCTCTGACTGTGCCAAGTAAAGTGAAATAATTGCTTTCCAATTTTTATATCCAATGCCACATCCAATGGCCTAGAATTAGATTTACTTGCTCTGTGGCAGCATGTTGTTACTAATAGACATTTAGCTTTGATTTGCTATCCGCATGTGATCACTTTTGGATTATTTTGGCTATTTTGAACTCACATACTTGATTTCAAATTCCAATACGTAGTACTTTGTGTTTGCTGTTAAAGTTCACCTCGATCTTAGATTGTTTCTTGTATGGATCAATATAAGACGATTATGAATTCCTTCTTCCACCTTGCCAGCGTTTTTAGTCAGTTTGGTGTCATCTGCCAATTTTAGAAACATAGCTTCCATTCTCTCTTTCAAGCCCTTAATAAAATACTGAGTAGACTTGATTGCCTGAATTGCTGTCATCCAGTTCTGCCCCCATCTTGTGGCAAGGATGTATATTTATTCTTTATTCTGATATCAAGTAATTCATCTGTTGGTACTGGGCCAGTTAGCCTGGTAAAATGAACCAAAGTTCAAGCAATTTGGCAAACACAGCAAAGCATCCAAATTCCAGTGGGATTGGCTCTGGGGAAGAGACTGGTATCTCTGAGAAGCAAGTTTTCAGGAAACAGTAACATGTTTGGTGATTGTATTGTGACTGTCCACACTGGAAGTGTCAGCGTTTTTTGGTGTCTCAAGCTTGAAGAAGACTGCTTGTAGCCAGACACTGGAAAAATGCCACTCATTGTCTTCTCTAGCCTGAAGGTAACGAGAGCACTGAAGTGCTTTGTACCTTCATACACACAATAGCTTCTTGTGTGAAGGCCTCTTGAAGACATTGTCTCTCGTCAGCTGGCCTGAAAAGCACGGGGGGCGGGAACCTCGACATTTACGCAGATAAACC
Organism: Nestor notabilis; assembly: GCF_000696875.1. Lineage (NCBI taxonomy): Eukaryota > Metazoa > Chordata > Aves > Psittaciformes > Psittacidae > Nestor > Nestor notabilis. Next base: position 65 of record NW_009951072.1, on the reverse strand, counting down.
CAGGTGGTGCGGAAAGATGCGCATCTGCACGGGCACAATGCCCCCTTCCGAGCCTTGTCCTGCTC
>NW_009951071.1:0-2047 GCF_000696875.1 Nestor notabilis | reverse complement strand
AAAAAAAAAAAAAGTGAAAAAAGGGTTAAAAAAAGAGGGAAAGAAATGCAATGTGAAATAACCTGGCTCGTCTAAGAAGTCAGGAGTAAGAGGAAAGAGAAAAAAGATAAGAAAACCAGTGTGAGATAGTCACAGAGAGTCACAAAGTAATTACATCACGGTGCTTTGGTATTGCTTTGCAATGTTTTCACTGTGATGTTGCATCAATACAGGAGTATTGATGTTGAATACCACTCAGTTAGGTATTCAAAGCACTGGATGCCATCTAGCACGTGCTTTAAAATTTGGCACTTCTGTACTCAGTTATTTTTCAGACTGCTCTTACAGAATTAGTTCCGGAATGAATTACATTGAAGCTTTGGGAAAAAAGAAAATAAAAAAAGATTAGTTCATGTCATATTATATAAAACCATGGATGGGAAAAAATAGGCATGATTGGCAGAGGAGGGAAAAAGTGCTTGAATGGAGTTTTTAGAATCTTTTATGCTAAAGGGTAGCTCTAGATTAGTTAGATATATTTGTAAGAAAATAAATTGTTGTCATTAAGCATAATACACTCTTTAAATCTCTTATACTTGCTTTGAATAGAATTCATGGTCCTCAGATTAAAAATATTCTTGTGAAGCCCATGAAGCAAAGACCTGGTGATCAGATTGATCCATGAGAATCATTTATATCTCATGGGTATTTAGAAATCAAGAAGTGTTTCAGGAACAAAACAGAATGAAACAGGTCTAAGTGTTGACACACAATAGATCCCCATATAATAAGAATAACTCAGGCAGAGTATTTCCTGCCAATGACCTACCTATTCTCTCATTTGCAATGATGATCTTTCTGGGAATAGAAATTGAGTAACATCCAAACTAACAGATGTCCCTCAAGTGGCTTTTTCTATACTTAGCAGGTCTATAGTTTAGAGCACAGTAATCCCTCTGCATCATAGAGAAACATGATGCCTAATCTTGTTTTGTTGCATGGACACAACAAATGGCACAACAAGTAAATATTTTTTCTGTCACAAATCAATAATTCTCTTCAAATTTATATATGACTGCTACTCCAGCTGCAAAAAGAGAGGAAGATTTAGTTTCTCTTTTTCTGTAAATTAGCTACTTAAAACAACTAATTGCTTACATCTTTCCCTTCCTGAAGGAAGACATAACGTAGCCATTGCTGACATAAAATAGATTTAGTTTGTGCAAATGATATCAAGAGCAATATTTTTATAATAGTAGAACTTTCTAAATTGAGCTCCTTAGAAAATATCCTAACTTCTGACAACATTGAGTAGTAAGCGTAAAATATTTTTTTAAAGAAGTTATGAAGTATTAGGGGCAACATGACTCAGATAAAGGATATAGATGTAAGTGTTAATAGAAAGCCATTATTAGAAGGGTTTCTAACAATTAGGTTTATAATTTTGGTTGTAATACAAATACAGATTCCTCTACTGAGAAGATAGCATGGTTTTAATGACCAGATGAATTCCAGGTGGAGAAAAAAATGTAAATATCAAGACAGCTAAGAATATATATACAGCATGCAGAAACAGCCTCATGTGAGTTAGGCAGTCTGTCACACTGCTTGAATACTGAATTTTGTATATGGAGTGAATAAAAGAAGAGAAAAATTAAGTCTCTGGGAGCCGTTCGCATATATTCTACCATGGAAAATTTATACCTAATTTATTTTTAAAACCAATAAAAATGATATATTATAATAAATACAATTTTCCAGAAGACAATCCTTAGCAGGAAAAAAATACAATGAAAATTATAATGAAAAATCAAATCAGCTATGCCTGTGCTTCAGTGCAGGTACCTAAATCCTTTTAACAGCAGTGAAAGTGTTGTACACATGTAATTGGAAGAATTCAAGCCATATCATTTGTTGATTTTTTTTTTTTAATGGTCTTCAACATTTCTGTAAATTTTAATGGGGATGCTTAATTATAAATGCAATTTTCTCTTCAGTAGTAAATAATCTAGTGAAGCAATCTTCTTACATTATGTTACATTATTAGGATAGAAATGCAGCAAATCCA
>NW_009951070.1:0-2093 GCF_000696875.1 Nestor notabilis | reverse complement strand
CGATGACCACTGCACAGCGCATTTCTCATCTCAGTTGTGGACCTTTGAAGTCCACATCTGCTTACCTTCAATTCTAGGAGACAAGAGATTTTTCTGAAGATGAAAACACCACTAGCCACAAAACCTGAGATATCTCATATGATATGCAGTCACTCTAGACTCCCTCTGCAATTAGCAGTGAGAATAGATGTGCTGAATCGCCCTTTGGCTTTGACTGATTTTCTGCTCTGACTGTAACTTGGTTGTCTTAGGTACTTGAATTTAGCTGGGATTTGGGTATTAGTCTCCAAACCAAAACATCATCTATGGGGATAAAAGTGTTTCTGGTACACCATGCTTGTTCTGAAGGTTAAAATGTGGATAGTTCTATCTGTGTGTCTCCTAAGTTTGTACAATTCCGTTTTGTCCTTAAATACAAACTTCACATCAATGGAAAGGTATTGTCCAGAGAAACTGTAGGCTAAAGTTATTTCACAGGAGAACAGGGAAGAACTGGGTATTGTATCGGTTACAGAACTGATGGGAATTTCCCAGTTGTCCTTTAGACAAAATTATTCCCATTCTTCATGGAATATAATTGCTTTATAATGCTTTCATTTATGTTGCCTCCAACTCCAATGTCTTCAGTGGTCCTGTTCCTCCCAGGAATCTGCATGTCTGAAAGAAAACCCAGCTTCCTGGAGTCCTCCTTTCTTGAAGAGGTGAGATACTTTGATATGAAAGCTGTTGAGGGTCTCAGCATGAAAATACAGCATAAATGGGTCACCTAAAAACAGATTCCACCAATGACATGTTACAGCTATGTAACAGAGAGTCCTAGTTGCAAAGCTTACGTTCCTTGCTGTGTATGAGCAGTGTATTTTTACAGTTTCCTCTGCGTAGATACTGTTATTGGGCAGAGGTTCTCTGCTGTCAGGCTAACTATAGGATTATAGATACTCAAAATGCATGTAATGTCAAACTCTTCAGCCACTAAAACGTTATGCCTGAGGCATTACAAGGCTCATTCATTTCAAATTTGGTGATTCGCATTGTTGCGCTGCGGTTAACAGAATTCCACCACATCGCACTGGAATTTTCTGTTCCAGCAGCAGGTTTCTGAGAGCAGAACTTACACTGTAAATTATCTTGATTTACTGAAGGTTACAGTGTGATGAAAGAGGGCAGTGTGCTTAAAACAGCACCTGTTGAGCAGATCAGAGAGCTACAGGGGATATCTTTTCTGGGCACTGAACCAAGGAATGACCAATATTTGTGTACAAAAATGCCGTTTATATAATGGAAATATTCTCCCAACAATTTAAGAAGCCAGATAAATCCCATATCTAAATATGAGACAGTGCTCTTCTTTTGGGAATGGGGGTAAGGGCAAGCCTGTAAGTGACAGATTGTGGAGGCTGTATTAACCTCGAAGTTCATGGCTTTTATAGGTTAAAGAGATTAATCTTTTAAAATAACATTCATATTTATCATTCTCTTGTAGTTAATCTAGTGCACAGGAAAGCACTAAAGTAAACATACATATGGTTAACGGCAGAGGAAATTTTTCATATGTGAGATCTCAAATGACCCAAACCACGCTGTTTGAGCTGGTATATATGGCTGCGTTTATCCATGCGGCAGCAACAGTTTAATTCAGTACTATCTGTTTTATTAAATTTCATTTGTTCTGCATTCAGCAGTGCATAAAGTTCCTGACTGCGTTTGAGGAGCTGTGGGGTTTTTACATTGCTCAAGCATACTGCTTGACAAGACCGCACCTTAGTCAAATCGGTGCTTTGTGGGTTGAAATGAAGATCAAATAAAGTCTGAATGCGTTTATCTCCAGTTTTGGGGTGATTTTGCCTTCCTAATGAGAACATACAAATCTCCACACAGTCATGCACTAAAATGATTAAAAGTCTATCTCGTCCCCATACTGTATCTTTGTCAGTGAACAACAAGACTTTGGCATCATGTTTAATAGCTACTGGTGGGCCTTTCTGTCACTAAAGCATTTAATAACTTTCTGAGCCTAAAAAAAATAAGAGGAAAACTGCCCATTAGCAGGAATCATGTCATGCTTCTCAGTGCTATCCCCAGAAGTTGTTATC
>NW_009951069.1:0-1969 GCF_000696875.1 Nestor notabilis | reverse complement strand
AAAGAACAAGGAAAGAAGAAAAGCAGAAAAGAAAAAAGGAAAAGAAAAAAGAGAAAAGAATAAGAGAAAAGAAGAGAAGGAGAAAAGGCAAAGAAGATAAAAAGAAAGAGCGAGCCCAGCCTTTACATGTTAACTCTTTTCCCTCTAGTTATTGAACCCTTACCAAACTTCCCGTCGTAACCTAGTCTGCACTCCTTGAACAATCCATAAAGTGGCTGACTGATAATACCTTTCTGTCAGTCTTGAAACTTATTAATTATTCATTCGTGTTTCTATTCTGTTTCGCAGACTAAAGGCATTGAAACTCAACATAAGGCATTTCAGGTCTGTGATACAGTGAAAAAAGGTAAACATTGTATGTTTGTTTAATTCTTCAAATCCCAGTAAGTCAAATTTTTCTGTAATCTCAAACTTCAGTAAAGAGTATGTTCCAAAAAGATAACTACAGAGTTCTTTGGCCGGGATTTCACTCAGTCTCAGCATTTAGAAGACCACATTTTTCTTTAGTTTAGACTGTCTTCATCACATTCTTACCCTCAGCTTTACTGATTGAGAACACTCTCACTGGAGAAAAACTGAACCTGAGGCAAATTCTAGAGAGGTGAAAAAATATTTGCTCCTATTGGCAGTATGGTGCATGCATTGGTGATAAGGTGCTCATTTGGTCCAGAGAAACGAGAGAAGAAAACTTTGATCAAAGTCAAACAGGGCAGAACAAATCCCCTGGAACTTTTTAGCTTCAGTACAGACAAATGAAAGAAGCAAATGTAGAGGCTAAGGAAACAGATCTGGAGGACTTGCGTCATTGCAAGCACTAGGAAATCTGGGGAAGATTTAGATGTCAGAGTAAACAAGTAGCTCAACATGAGTTCTGTTCATGTGCCACAAGGACAAATATGATTCTTACCTATGTGAAAATAGAAGGAGGGAAAAGCTATCTTAACTTCTCCATAGAACATCTCTGAGACTTACACTGAATTCCTTTAACTGCTTCTGGTGTTTGCATTATTTTTAAGATTTAAAAAAAAAAAAATTAAAAATAAAGTATTTAAGAACCAGTGACAACTTCTAGTCATGACACTTAAGAGAGTTCAGACACTTGAAATGAGACTTCATGGAATGAAAATTGTCCCCTAAAATATAACAACATTCTTCAGTAGAGTAGCTCCAAGTAGCAGACATAGCCTCAGTTGATGAAAAAGGAAGCTTGAGAGGCTGTGCCTGCAGTTGATGAGAGACAAATTTGCATTAGAAATGAGATTTGCATTTTGGCACTGAGTCAGAAAAACTCTAGACCTAGTGAGTTTTCTATCTTGCTTCAGTCAAACACAGTCTACAACAGGGCTCACAGAAAACTGAATTAAATTGCTAGCCTGTTTTTCATGGTAGGTGAAACAAATTGTGAGATAATCTGTGGTTCCTTCAGGCCTTAAAAATCTGATTTTCACCAGACAGATGACAGAATAGGCTTCTTACAGGAACGTAAAGTTTATTGAATTCGGAAGTTTAAGGGTACGTTTGGTAGAGTGTTAGGGTTTTAACTGAAAACATTGATGTGGACAGAGTACTTAAAAACAACGGAAATTGTTACGCTTAGTGTCAAACTTTGTGGCTTTGCAGATACCCACAAAGCCATAGGAAACAGCTCACTGTCGAGCTTACGAAACCAACAAGTTAATCTGTGAGGAAAAGAGTGAAGTAGGAATGTTCTGAATACAAAGCTGCCTTTCTTCACCTCACAATGCCACAAGTTGATTTTTGCCATTGTTTTTATTTTTATTTATTCCAATAGACACCTGTGAGCAGTATTAATTACAGCATCGTGTCACTATTTAAAAATTCTTACAACTTATATTGCCAGATGTTTGCAAAGCTCATAGCACATTTCTCTTCAATCCTGATCTTTCCTACACAGATGAATAAGCTTCATGTAATAGTCTAAGAATTACAAAAAGTAAAAAAAAAAAAA
>NW_009951068.1:0-2038 GCF_000696875.1 Nestor notabilis | reverse complement strand
TCTTATACGTGCTCTGTATTCATCATTTTGGGGAACGGGCTTTACTGGTGATGTTGGCTTCTTTTTCTCGCCTTCTGGTTGGCTTTTATTACTTAGAGATGAAGATGCCTGTTGAATTTGATCCATTATCTTCTTCACTCTGAAAGGTTTGTGACTTTTTCCTTTTGGCATAGCTGAGTTAATGCACTCAGCCAGAATATCACCCTCTTCTGTTTTGTCATCATCCACGCCTGAGGGAGTCACAGTTGAATTTTTTGCTCTCTGACAGTCATCGGTACTTCTACCTTCTGTAGGAATGGTGTCTCGCTTTTCAAATTCCCCTGACTCCATTCCTGTACTCACATTGTCTGCATTGGCCAACTCACTTGGGGGTGATTCTATTGTGAGATCACTCAGAGATGTAGCTGTTGAAAAGTTTATTGGTGTGCCCTCAACACAATATACCCGTGGCATATCATCTCCCGGTGTAAAACTCACGTGCTTTTGGGACTGCAGTCTGCTTTGTGAAGGCAAAAGTTTATAAACTGGCAACTGGCTGGGCTTTCTGGCTACAGGAGGAGGTATTTTTGGAGCAGATGCTTGAGAAGGCTTTTTGGCTTTACGTGAAGACTTTGTTGGCATTGCAGAAATAATACATGCTTCCAGTATTTCAATATCATCATCAGAATCATCCAGAATGTCTTTTTCTGTCTCAACAGGCTTCTCTGCTTTCTCCTCTTGACTATCCTTTGTATCATCTGACTGTTCAGGTTCTGCTTCATTTCCATGCTCATTTTCATGAACTGGAGGCATTATTCTTAACTCTGCATCTTTCTGTATAAACGGCTCATCAAGACTCAGAGCACTCAGGCTAGAAGAGCAAGAAAACCCATCTGGTGTGCTTTCTGTGGCAAAATGTAGTAGTGTATCAGCATCTGGTAGTACCTGAACTCTTTGAACAGCTGCATTTACAGCTGCCTGTCTAGGACCAGGCTCTCTCTTTTCTGCACTAGGTATTTTGCCTTTAGCTACATCTCTTTTCCCGTGAACCCCTTGAGCAGGGGGTGGTGTTTTACTTCTGCTTGGAGGCATTGTTTGCCCAGGGCTGTCTGGAAGGTCACTGGGACTTATAATACCACTTACTATTCCACTGCAAGGCTCACTTTGAACCGAACTAGCGATTGAACGGCTTTCAAAGCTATCAAGAGAACTTACAGAAGTACATCTGCTGAACATGAGTGGTGTTTCCTGCACATAATGTTCTGGTGGGCTTTTAGGAGTCTGTGCACCACTCTTTGAGGGAGATTTGGCACCTGAAGAAAATTCAACAGCTTTATGTCTAGCGGAGTCAGAAGGAGACAAACTGGAAGTCTGAAGTCTACTAGATTTTGTTCTGATGTTTTGTGATGTTGATGTGCTTTCATTTACTGCCCCTTCTGCAGATAAAGCCCCACTGTTTTCCTTCAGTTCTGATATCTGTAATGTGTTATTAGCTTCTGTCACACGTGTGGATTGATCACGTCCTATTTCATCTTCAGCTGATGACAAAGATGACAAAGAGCTACACCTTGAAAAACATATTGGGGTATCTTCCACGCAGTACGTTTGTATAGTTTCCTGATTAATAGAGGGAGTTTTACAGGAGGCAGTCTTTTGTGCATGACCACCTCTGCTCTGTGCAGAATTTGGGTGAAGCTGGTTCTGTCTCTTTGAACCAGCTGAGGGGGCTGATGTGCTCCCACTGCTTGAGGAAATATGGTCAGTTTTACTGTGCTGCACTGAAGAAGTCTTTGGAAAAGTAAAAGATGGCTTTTGAGAAGGAGGAACTTCTGTTGAGTATTTTAAACTATAATCAATAGGCTGATCAACATGATGTTCCTCTTCACTGTACTGTATGCTATAATCAGTTGGTCTGTCTTCCTCTTCATGTTGTTCCTCCTCAGAATAACGTTCACTGTAATTGGTTGGTTTATCATCATCATAATCATCCACCTGACACAAAGACTGGTTTACTTTCTGATTTATTCCAAGAGTTGAGCCTACTCTGTTCTGATCTGAA
>NW_009951067.1:0-2090 GCF_000696875.1 Nestor notabilis | reverse complement strand
TCAACTCTTAGCTATGTTCCCATCCGTTACAGCAACATAAATAATCAAAACCTGATTAACAAACTGGTCAGTTTAAAAGGAAAATAATGATCTTCCTTTGCCTTCCTGCTCCCATCAGGATGATCACAAAAGGTTATCTGTTTTAATAAATCAACTAGTCAACAAGCCAGCTTATTTGTGAATGGGAGGGGTTAGTTTCTGTAACCCAAGGGCAGCTTCCTGGGACATCTTAACCCCAAAGGTATCATCCAGCTGATGGCCTGGCCAAGGCACTTTTGGATGAGCAAGTGCAGGTCTTGGGGCCAGCTCTCAGCCAGAAAAAGGGTGGCTGAGCTGCAATGCCTAGAGCCATGCAGGGGCTACACAGGGAAAGGGACAGGATGGGGCTCACCTCTCCATTTCCTGCCCTTCTCATGGTCATCAGTCATTACTCTGTAGTGTTTCAGTGGAGGCTGAATAGTTGAGAAATAAAAAGAAGAAGAGAGATAAGAGATTTTCTCATTTCTTGAGAATCCTGCTTTAAGCCTGCGTATCAAGGAAAGCAGCTCTGTTTGTATGTAATGTGGAACATTACAGTGTATTTTTTCCTCTTTTCAGCCTTGCTCCTTTTTTTTTTGATTCAAGGGCCAGGTCATTGCTTCTGAACCTCTCTCTCAAGAACTGACACTTAAAGTGCAAATGAAGCTAATGACAAGAGACAATATTTTAATGTTAATTAGATATTTCACGTGTCTTAGTTCATCAGAGCAATATTGCTCTTTTATGTATTACATGAAAGCAGAGCTTTAGCTTGGAGGAAAACAGGGAACACGGTCATAGAAGTAGTATTCTTGGGTTTGTAATTATTAAAATTATTGTTACATTTAGGAAATCCAGGAAACTTTGAAAGGAAGATACTTAATAATAATAATAGAGCTACTGTGCTATAGGAAATGCTGGCAAAGGCTTTATGTCTTTCTTTTAGCTCCTACATGAGCTGGCAGTATAAAAGCTGTAGTCTCCCAAGCTTTTGCTAGGAGAACAGCCTTGCCTTTTCTGCAGCATTATATTGATATATAATGCAGATACTAAGTTGTTCTTTACCTTCATTCCCCACTACTTCCTTTCCTATGGTATGTTATCTTTTTAATAGTTATGTTAAAGCAATGACATGAGCTGCTAATGCCGTGCACGCCGGTGAAATGGTCTAATGATGATGTTCACCAGCACTAGGTGCATAATGTACAGTATTTTCTGTGAATGTTTGCATTCTTTGTGGCCTGGTTTCTGCTCCCTTTGTGTTCTTTCACTGGCTATTTGAGAAGTTGCATTTCACTGCCAGGAAGTATTTATACAAAGCAAATTTCAAAGTTGTGCACATATTTGAAGAAAATGAAATTTAAGGCCCTGTCACAGCAATGAGCTCCTTCCAGAGAGACCTCGTGCATGGACCCTGAATGCAGAAAACGCCTAGAGAAGGTCACTGCCTCGGCAGGATCTGCATTCACCCTCCTTCCATGATGTCCTGGCTGTGGATACTCACTAGTGCTGTCATTTTAAGGTGGGTTTTTGAGAGGTACCCCTCCCCCCCAAAAATCATCTTATGGTTTCCTGACTATTTGTGCTTCAGCTGGACTTGCTTTTGAGATCACTCTGGGCAGAACAAATACATTAAAAATAATATTTGTAATGAACAACAGGGAATTTGAATGTAAATTTGCATATTTTCTGGAAGAAGAAACATTTTTTATTTAGCAGTTGGTATGAGTGCCCACACCTAACAAGAACAGCAGTGTAAAACTGTAGTTAGAGTTCTATTTTTGTCCACAACTAGTATTAAAAAAAAAAAAAAGAAGTGTTAGATCTGTGGTTTCTTTATATGTTGTAGAGAGCAAAGATATAACAGAAAGTGAATTCATTGAATAAAGTAGTATTGTATATGATTTGCTTTGCTTGGAACATCCTTGCTACTTTCATTTTCACAGTGTTTAATTACACTTGGGTGGGTTTTTTTGGTTTTGCAGCATCATGTATCCTGGAGGATAATCAAATTTATGGATAAGATTTCCATGTAAAACACCAAAGTTTGGGGGGGGGGGGGGGGGTTTTTT
>NW_009951066.1:0-2058 GCF_000696875.1 Nestor notabilis | reverse complement strand
CTGCTGTAGCTGAACCCAGGACACCCACTATTGCTCCTTAAATTCCAATAATGCAGAGCAGATCCCTTCCTCATTACTACTGGAGTAAACTATACCATAGATGCAACAAAAAAGTTATTTTCCATTTAACAACACAGAAAATCATGTACTTTTTATCAAACCCAGTCCAGGCCATACAATCCTATCCTTTCATAGCTTGAAATCTCCAGCACCATTCTCTATTGAAAAAATTGAGATGGAAAGTATTTTGGCAATGTTTGACTGATGAGTTTAGGTAGATTTTATTAAATATTTATTAAATAACTACTGAATATTTGGGAGTGTGATTGCTAAAATACCAATGCCATAACTTCTGAATGAGTGAAATCTCTCTATATAAAATTCTAGGTGCTTCTTAGAGTGGATTCCTTCCCAGCCACCTTTTGCACAGCACAGCAATCACCCCTCTACACAAACCTTAAGATGAAAGACTAGACATGACACTGCCCATCTGGACTCTTAAATGTTCCAGCAGAAAAAGCTGGAACATAATCAGTATGAAAAAAGTAACAAAAACTGAAGTAGGAGAAAATTGCAGACATTCACCAGTACCTTGAGTGCAGCCCCATGCCTCTGCTCCAAGGGATTTGGCTGCCTATTCTCAAGTCAACGTAGACACAGTGCAGCTGCATAATCTGGCTTCAGACTGTTGAGAACAGAGTTGTGTGAGAAAGACTGTAAGAAAGGGGATGGTTGTACGCTCCTTGCTTGGTAGCTGCTTTCAAACCCTTGCCCTTGCCTTTGGTCCCTGTTAAGGGCCCCTTCCCATGCCTGGCCATGTACCCCACTGATCCAGACCTGACCCTGACCCACTGACTTGACTTTCCAGCTTGGACTTGTACCTGTCTCACCACTACAGGTTTGTCTGGAACCCGACAAACTGTTGGCTGATCCTCATTACCATCACCAGCCTTGCTGGGCACAACAGGACTAGACCTTTGTTAGTGCAATCACAGCTCCGCACCTGCCTTGGGTCACTCTTGGCTCCTGGATTGTTCTCCTTTAGAGAACATCTGGCTCTTCCTGCTCCCTGAGGATATCTTTATATGCCATAAGTAATCCAGGCCTAACACACAACCCCCCTCAAAAAATGACAGAAAAAATAGAAGACAAAAGGATAGAAGGATACAAAATTATAAAAATCCTTTGCAGGTCACCTTAGGCATTGGTTTTTGGCAGAAACCAATTCAAGTATTTAGAGCCAAGCTAAAACCCATTGAAAGTGCAGGTCAAGATGCAAACACCAACCCTCTCCTACTGCAGGGCTAGTGAGTGCCACCCTTGTCTAAGTACTTGTAAGCTGCTTGCAATAAAAAAACCTCTTAGTTTCAGTCCCCTGAGTGTCAGTCCTCTGTACTGGTTAATATTATCAAGGGAATACTTGCCTGACAGAAAGTAATTCAGGCTCCATTAAATATGATTACTTGGCCTTGAGAATGATGGATATTGAACAGAATTATAGGATCACTTTACAAAAGAAAGGTCTCTTTTACATCCTTTCTTGTGGGGCATTAAATAAAGTCTGAGAAAACTCCTAAGGGATTGCTGGCATTTATAGGTTACATTTATGAAAAGAAGGATTGATATTCATATTAAAACCTCTAAAAATTTAACAGGGTGATGTGGCAAGCACGTGGACAGCTGTGACGTGTCTAAAAAGTGAGTGACATGTTCACCAACTATTCTCCTTTCTTCGATTATACTAGGGATATGAAAAGTGTGTTTCATTTCAGACTAATCTTTCATGTTCTCTATTGGAATATTAACCACAAGCGGTTTCGTAAGTTCCCTATACTCCTTACTACATCTTCATTTTTAACTGAAGTACTTATGCCAGAGGTTTTCAAAATTCTCAAATCACTGTTTTCATCATACCTTTTACTAGCCATGTGCTGAAACTGAGTTTGTACAGACACTTGATACGTTTATGCTGCTTTAAACTAACTGAAATCTAATCTGAAGACGGTATTTTATGTACAGAGGAACGTTGACTTCTTCATTACTAAAGGGTCTGTCTGT
>NW_009951065.1:0-2012 GCF_000696875.1 Nestor notabilis | reverse complement strand
AACTATTCTATGATTCTATGATTCTATTAAACAAAAAAGTCATGCTTTTTTTGGTTTTATGAGTCAGGATTACCCACAGCCCTTTGAAAAGTCTTCATGTAAAAACAAGGACATTAATAGTATTAAAAGATTAACGAAAGAAAATCCTATGGACTCAGTGAAAAGTGTGAACTTCGGGTGTGGAAACCCTAGCTGATGGTAGAATGAAAAGATACATGTTGCTGTAGAGAGGAACTACCAACAGAAGACGAGGAGTCCTGCTCCTTGGAGTAGTGTGGAGTTGATACAAAATAAAAAGTCAAGGTTCCTTATCTAAATAATACAAGCTTGGATTTTAACTATTGTTATTTAATGCTCTGAATATATTAGACAATATCAAATTGGGTGTAGGCCTTTCCCAGAAATTTCAGTACTGTTGATATTTGTACCTTCCTCAGGAAAGTTTTATTTCTGACATCTTCCAACAACACTATTAATCACCTACAGTAATTATTAACAACAGTGGCAAATTATCTTTATGTCACAAAGACTACAATTTCATCTGTGTAAACACGGGTATGGAAATGTTGTATTTAAATACTTCAAATTAATTTTTTCTTTTCTACATAGTTGAAATTATATTAGCCTAACTATTACGATTCAGTTGCCATAGTTCGTAAATGGTGATGCAATGTGCAAAGATGGTAGATTGAGATATTATATAGATTTGCTTAATGATTATCTTTTCTGATTCTTCTGGAACAGTAAACTGAGTTAAAATGATAATTCTTCTGTTTATCTTTATAAATTAAATTAAGAACTTTCAAAACTAATTAACTTTACAAAATTAAAAATAAATATGCTAAGGATGGATTAAGGTGGGTTTTTTTAATTCTGTAAAAGAAGTTTAGTGTAAGAACTTTTCAATGATACATCAAAACTATTTGCTCTTTGCAATTATTAAAGTTTTTTTCTGTGAGGCATTTTTAAATTGACTTGCTAATGAATTCAGAAAAACATTTTTAAACATGTATTTTGTTTCCTGAATATTAGAACAAACCTGAAATAAAGGAAGATCAAAAGAAATAATACAATGTGGTCTTGTTCCATGAAAGGAAGGTCTTTCAGCCACAATGAAAGATGAAATAGCTCAGAACAAAATGTCCACAGTCACAATTCTTAGAGAGGGACACAATATGTTTTAGACTAGGCACAAATTTTAAAGGAGTAAATTGGTTATTTACAGAATTGATAGCAGCCAAGCACACACTAAGAACTACAAATATGGCAAGAATTTCTCTATGTGAAAATACAGAAATATATCCTCTTTCTATGTCTGGCTTATGTAGTATGTAGCAGACAATATTCCATAACATCCCTCAAAAAATTGAAAGATTGAATAGAATATGTTTAAATAGAATATGATGAAGTATAAAACAAAAAATGTCATGAATTAATTTAGTGTTAGTTTTTCTCCTTCCTCAAATAAAATTATTTAGCAAATTAAAACTTTTATAGCAGTACTAACAAGAAATTCAGTTAAATACATTGCAACATTCTTTCATGTTTGAAAAATAATGATGAAAATGGTAAATGAACTGATTAAAAAAGAAGTAAACATAAAAACCTGCCTAAGGGCCAGATGGTTTTGTTTAACTTTCATCACTTCTAGTATCAGTAGTTACTAACAGAAGAATAATAAACACTTTATTGCTGTCTAATTTCTTTCATTTCTAGCTAGTCTCTATAAGATAGGGAAAAGATATTCTACTCGCAATTATTGATGAGGTGTCTCCACAGATAGATGTCTAAAGGGTAAGGATATAAGAAGGCATCAGGTATTTGCTTGAATTTGCCAAGTTGTTAATTTTTCTTCACCATTTAAGCTTAGTATATGTTGCCCATTTTGTAAGTTGTCAGATTCTAATGGGACCCTTTTAATTTGCATAGGATAGTTTCGATTTTAATAGTCAAATATCAATCAGATGCAACATCAATAAAATAAAATAATAAAATAATAAAATAAAAAAATA
>NW_009951064.1:0-1716 GCF_000696875.1 Nestor notabilis | reverse complement strand
TTTGATTTTTAGCTATCACTTTGATGATTTCAATATAGTGAAGGGAGCAGTTGGCTCTATTCTTGGTCCACTTGATCACATATGAGATATACAGCATTTCCAATTGTATCGATTGGCAGTTAAATAATAATCTGAATTAGATAATATTATATAATCATTCTGCCTGAGGCATATAAATGATCTTGCAATGGTGTGCATACATTATGATAAAAGTAATTTTTCTCTAGGGAAAATCAAATAGATAACAGGAGTGGTGAACATATTAATCAATTTCAAGCAATAATTCACAGTTCAAGTATTAAAGAGCAAGAAAATTATTTTATAGGTGCAAATCTAAAGAAAAGGAATCCTCATTAGCATTGTCTAATCTTTTTAGCCTGAACTACATCATTTATCTGAACTGCATAATTTAAAGGTCAGACAAATATTCCATTTTTCAAGCAAGAACACAGACCTGAACTTTCAGAACTTATAACATCAAAAAATCCATCTTAGACAGTAGCTAAAACTCTTGCCAGAGTAAAATTTTTTATTTACAGATGCTGAAAACTTTTTTCAGTCTCAAATGACCATATTTTATTGTCTTTATCAGCAGGGACCTCTTAAAATAAACATTTTCTGAGCCAAGAAACTATTTTCTTTTTTAGAGCTTCATTTGATAATTCTAATGGGAGAGTTCCCAGGGCAGTTTGTGATGTTCTCAGCAAGATGTCATGTTTATCAGTGCTATAGAAGACATTTATTGTTTCATTCACTGTGATCTCTTTTGGGACTCTTACTGAAAATATACCATTAAATCACCTTCAGCCAATTTCTACATTCACAGCTGTGGCG
Source organism: Nestor notabilis (assembly GCF_000696875.1). Classification (NCBI taxonomy): domain Eukaryota; kingdom Metazoa; phylum Chordata; class Aves; order Psittaciformes; family Psittacidae; genus Nestor; species Nestor notabilis. The sequence continues at coordinate 882 of NW_009951064.1, read as the reverse complement.
TCACTGTCAAAAAGCAGAGACATAGGCTGAATGTAATTTCAAGTTATTTGCTTTGACTCTGACTGTTTCCAACTAACTTGTTAAAAAAAAACCAACCCAAACCACATATAATGAGTTCTAAGGTTTAAATTCCCTATCAGGCTTCTAGTAACAATAGAAAGTATTTCAAATGTGCAGACAAGGTCTATTTCTAACATATGCAAAGTTTGTTTTATGTATAATATTTATAGGTTTTATAAACTGAAAACAAAAACTCAGTTCATTTAAATAAATACATGCTCCTGCTATGATTTAGACATGGTTCTGTTTGTGTTAGAATAGACGGATATATGAGCATTTTGAGGCATTGAAGGCATAGATCATGATACTGGTCAATACAATATAATCACTACATATTTGGGAACACTAGAGAACTGGAATGTGAGATTCTTATGCCTGCATTTCTGAAGATGAACAATGCCTTTTATGACAGGCTAGATCAGCAAATCAAAGGTATAACATTTTTCTATTTTCCCCTTTTGTGTCACCTTGGAAGCAAGAGCAAAATACCTCTTGAATTTTTGTTTCCTGCTTACGCAATTTGATTTCAAAGAAAATATTATCCATTGCACTCATATGTATTTCTATATCTCTACATGAAGCAGGCAACCTCCTGAAGTTCCTTTCAAACTAAATTATTTTATGATTCTGTGATTCTTAGATGAGAAACCATAGGGAAAAAATACAATAAATTATTTTGAAAGGAAACTTAATAAGTGAAACCAATAAAGTGATCACTAAAAAGATTATCTAGAGAAGTTGTATAACTTTAGCATCAAAACAAAATAGCATGAGTATAAAATGGATGATGGAGAAAAAAAGGTAACTGAATATAGGAAAAAA
>NW_009951063.1:0-2076 GCF_000696875.1 Nestor notabilis | reverse complement strand
TCCCTACATCCATTTTGAGATCACTAGAATTTGACTAAGTAATGGGAAGAATAGGCTCATGGCTAGTGCTACACCTTCTGTAGTTGTGACAGCAATAGAATAGTCTTCTCTTTACTGCAAAGGTTGTAAGTCCTTGTGATTGCAAAAGTTTAAGTTTTCAGTGAAGTGTAGTATCAAAACTACCTATGAACTTTCATTTGAAGCTGCTTTGTGAAAGATGTAGATGGATCAAGCCATTTGGATTCTAAATGTGTAGCCATGGGATACAGTTCTGAACAGATTAGCAAATAAATATTTTGTCTCAGTGAATAAAGGGTTCCCTACTCTTTTGTTGTTGGTGGTGGTGGTGAGTGAATTCTCCTTTAATAGAACTGCAGGTTTCCTTTCAGTTTGTAGGTATGCAGCCTGAAGTATAGTCTACCAAGTCATAATTACACGAATATCAAAACTTCTTCCTATCAAGAGTAATAATGTATAATTTTTTCCAGTTATTTTTGATCTCATTTTTATATTTTTACGTTAATGCATGTTAAATCCTGTTCTTTTTTTTGATAAACTGCAAAGCTACTGCCTCCAGTTGCCCAAACATACATTTATTTGTCCACATCAATTGCAGTCATATCATTTCATTTGGACATGCCTACTTTCCAAGCTGTCTTTGAAGCCTGTCTTCTGTAGTCAAGACACCGTCTTCAGGAATTCTGAAAGTAAATGTTAGGATAGGATTTGACTTATTCTTGCACAAGACTATTAATTTAAATCACTGCATATATTGCTATAGTAAGCTTCTCATTTAACAAATAAAATCAGACAATTTTGGATGTATGTGAAATTATATAACTGAAAGTTCAGTGATATTTGTATTCTCTGTAGATTCTTATAACTCTGGACCGATTTCTGCAGAATATCACATGAAAATTTTAATTGTATTGATTTGTATTTTTGTAATTTAAGCTTATTTTCTTTATTAAGAAAATAAGATGTGAAATATTTCAAGTTAATTAAAGTAAGGAACATGCAACAACATAAAGGAATTTAGGTAAAACAAGATATGGAATTTTACTTTTAGCATAGCAGAACTGGCAAAGGTAGAAATGACTGAGATGCAGACATGCAAAACTAAAACCAAACCCTCTTTCAATATGGCTAGCAGTGTTTCTGTATGATATGAAAAAATACTCTTCTGACCTATGATGATGCTATAGGGAAACATTAAAAGTTCTGCAGCAAAAAGAAATAATGCACTTTAAAACTTAATGCTGTTAAAGCATGTCAATGCATTCAAACCACCCAGATCTACAATCACATTTTTGCCTATAATCATAAGAATTCTTGCTACCCTGAGTTACCTTGGTCTTCATTAGTGCCACCAAAAACCTTAAAAGACTTTTGAATATCATTATTACATAAATTGAACTTTAATTGGAACTTAATCTCTATAATTATACATAATTACCTATGTTTATTACTCCTATGATAAGCACACAGTTTTCTTTAGCTGTAAGGCAAAATGAGTTAAAGCTTCCAGAAGCATCGGATAATAAGATTTGTATGCACTTCACTGACTTTATTAGGCTGTATAGTTTTAAAATTCAATTAAAAATGTATTTTCACTCTTTGGCCTTTAGTAAGGAACATGAATGGAGAGAAGTACAGGTCTTGATGGCAAGTGACAGCCTTTCATTTCTTTTATTCCTTGAAACATGGGCCAAAGATGCTGTAATGCTGTCCTTTGCTTGGCTTCTTTCCATGGTAAAATATTCAGATGAACCAATGTACAAATGCAAGGGAAAAGAGGGACACATTTAATACAGTTTTATCATTTTTGAGAGATAAGTATGATTAAATCAGTTTCACTTAGCCTCAGTCTTTACTTGATTCTATTTAAACTATAAGTCATGTTGGTTGTTTACCCCAGGGAGTAGATTTGCAGTAACATGGCACAGTCGTTTGTAAAACTACTCTTCATAACTAATGCAGCTTGCTTGGATGAGTTTCACCATTTGTAAAGAAACAGTCGCATGCTGCGATCTCTTTGTGCATATTAATTTTCTGAGCTCAATCTATCTATCTATC
>NW_009951062.1:0-2055 GCF_000696875.1 Nestor notabilis | reverse complement strand
ACTGTAAGCTCAGCCCACGTGCCTGCTCTTAATAGTATCCATGGTTGCAGTGATGCAAATTTGCCTACCTACATCAAACCAAATGTGCCCACATAAGGAGAAAAAAATATTGTATTAATCAGTATTCTTTGCACTAGATTAGGACAAAGTAAACCAATTAGACCTTAGAAGACAGAACAGAAAGTGGCTTAAGAACCTGCTCACCCATCATGACTAGATCCTAATTCGGAAGTAAGTAAAACAGGATTATCAAAGATGAAATTATAAAAAACTTCTCCAGTTCATTAGAAAATTCATCTCACTGACCAAATTCTTCTCTTCCCTAGTCAGAAATAAAGAGTAACAATGAGTTATTTCAAATATTCCTCCACTCAAGGTAGAGAAAGGGGAAGCATTTAACACTATTTACTAGTCCTAGCATACATTTCTTTAATGCTGATTTCAAAATTGCCTATCTTACATGCATTCACTTTCCTTTCTTTGAGGACATATAACCAAGGAATGTATTTTTCATTAGACTACCACTTTCAAGTCATCAGATGCACACATGTTTACAGGGAAGCAAACAGTTCTTTTACAAGCTCCACTTTAAATAGCTTTAGTTGAAGCGACAAGGTACTACAGTAATATTCAGTTAAATGAGGCCAAAACTTCACATGAAACAAGCAGGAAGGATTAAGTGCTGATAGCTCCAGGTGGAAATGCATGATCAGTCTAAGCCCGTGTAAGACTATGCTGTGCAAAGAGGATGATCTCTTCTTCTCCCATGCAGCGTTTCCATGAGTAGTCTTACTTGCTTAGCACACACAGAGCTAGGCTAATCATACCAAAACAGTATTTTTTTTCCCAGAACACATTTTCTGTTGGCTTAACAGAAACAATTTAACATTTAAGTTGTCTTTATGATCTCACACAAGTAGATATGGGAAGGAAAATAAATGCATAAAATAAAACTAAAGTTGAGCAGTTCAATTATAAAAAGGACCGCACTGCCCATCCCTTTTTTAAAATGAGCACAACAAAACTAAGGTACATGCTGATATAACCAAACTAATATCCAACCCTAATGTCACTGTACAAAGAGACTATTCTAAAAGAAAGAAAGCGGAAATGCCCCAAATGAATGTTATTAAGCATGATTTTCAAAGAGTATGTTTCACTTCCAAATAAAACCCCAACAGTTCAGACACCAGTAAATCTCCTTTACTGGTGAGAGACAAGGCAACTTCATTCATTCCGATCAGCCTGTGCTTCCTTGTGTCAAACAGACTGATAAGCATCTTGACCTTTTCTCTTATACAAGCTACCACTGAACCCACATAATATTCTAAAGATGCTCTATTTTATTATCCTGCCCAAGAAGGACATTTGTATGAGCAAGTTTTATGATTTCATATTATCTGAAGAATGCTAGAAATCAAAGTAGCTTGTTAGAAAACATTAAACCTGCAGCTGTTTAAACATCCAGAATAAAAGAGAGCAATACAGAACAGTTTACCACCTGCAGGAAAATAAAAAATTTCCAAAAAAACAAGATAATGCACTACCAATACTAATTCTACTTATGCATCAGACTATCTTTAGCAGTTACAAGTGGACTGTATTAAAAACAATCATCCTTAAAACTTCATCCTAGCACAGAATTAATGATACTAAACTGTCTGTGTGTCTTTATTTCAACCAGCAAGATGTCAAAATAACAAAGCATCTTGAAATACATCCATCCATAACAGGACTACCCAGATTAATCATCTTTTCTTTGATGATTATTTTTAAACATTTCTTGATAAAGGTGATGTAAATCAGAGTTTAGAATTCCTCACTCTGTAATAAAAAGCAAACTACTATTCTAGCACATATAGAGAGTGAATTTTTATAGAAGAGAACCTTACTGCAAAATGACAAGAAAAAAAAGAATCATTCTACTACACTTTAGTTTTTTAACATGTGCATAATTAGCTCTTAGAAGAATCGATGTCTATGATTTTTCTTAGCAACAACTAAAGAATCCATTTTGGCAATCTGTGCAGTTAAAGTAAAAAAAAAAAAAAAAAA
>NW_009951061.1:0-2081 GCF_000696875.1 Nestor notabilis | reverse complement strand
TTCTCCAGGCTGAACAACCCCAACTCTCTTAACCAGCCACTCTTAACTGCTTCGATACCCACACACTGTAAGCAAATAGCACTATGAAAAGCACATTCTGGAATCCTGTTTGTCAAATGTTTGGCCATGTTAGGGTAGAAATTATTCCAGATAAATTTGTTCAATGCTGTATGAGCTAAAAATGGCACAATTGTATTCACCCAAATAACATATGGCATTATTAAATTAAATTGAATATTGTAACAGCTGAAATCACAAATGTAGCTTACCCACCTTCACCTGAAATCCACAGCAGCAGGATGCAAAGCAAAGAGATGTAACTGTCTCTCTGTGTCACGTTGGCTGGAGCAGTATCACAAGCATCTGAAATTCTTTCTTTCACTGCCTCTGCCAGCTTCGGCTGTATTGTATTTGTACTTTAACACGAGACTTTTGCACTGACTTAACTAGTTTTATGTGAAAGTAGAAGATGTGAATGGCGGTGCCAGGCTGGGTGAAAAGCCCATCCCCAACAGTGGCCGCAAGTGAAGGCTCGAGGAAGAGTAGCTCAGACAGCAGCCAGCCCAGTTCAGCTATGCATGCTTTACTTGTCTCAAAATCAAAATAAACATTACTCTATTAACATGTTTTGAATAAGGCACTAAATGGCTGCATGCTGGTATTTTTTACAGCGTAAGTATGATAGCGTGTCTTAATTTTTAACAGCAGGGAGATTCATTGCAAACAACTGGCTGCAAATCAGTGAATGAGAGTAGATCTCCACAGAAGTATACTTAATTCATTTGCCAATTACAGTTCCTTTTTAATTATGAAAATATATTTTAGCAGGCATATAATATATACTTTCTCTAAAAGAAAGGTAATTTCTAGCAGTATTGGATTTAACTGCAGTGCTGGCTATTAAATCTTTGCTGAGAGGGAAAGGAAGGAGTGCATTCATTTTTCACTGCACTTCAGCATAATCGCTGTGGAATCTGATCCTGCAATCCTTGCTACTACCTACTTGTTCCTTAGGAACAATTTGTGTGATTAGGAGCTATTCAGAAGTTTAAAGAGCGTTGCACTTGTTTTTACCTCCTGTTACTTCATTAAGCCTGCGGTTCAAATAGTAGAGCTGGGGGAAGGCCTCGTGTTTGGGGAGTTGGTTCCTTCTGCTATTTTGGCAGCATATCTTGTTTTCCCAGAATGTGTTTAGCTAAAGTAGCACTGAGGAAGGAGTGTGACACGGTCCAGGACGAGACTGGTTTTCTCAGGTCACCAACCAGTCTGGACCCTGTGACGCTGGGCTGGAATATTACCGAGGAAGTGTTATTCATGTTCGGTATTTATATTGCAGCAGCAGTTCGATCCTGCTAACCTCAAAAGTAAAACAAGGAGATGCTCCACGTCCCAAAGAATTTCAAGACTAAGCATAAAATGGGAAACAATATATGAATATAGGCGAGGTGGTGGAGGGGAGTGAGCTCTGCAGCAGTGGCATTAACCAAATCCGAGGCAACAGTCATGGGATGGGGAAATCAGAGGACAGAATTTCCCAGAGGAGGAGAACGAGCTCCTGCCGAGCCGAGCAAAGGCAAAGGGGAACTGGGAAAGCAGGCAGCAGCAGGGAGCAGAGTTTGCTGGAAGCAGTTTCTACGTGCCCATTCTGCTAAACTACCTCCAGCACTGCCCTGGGGAGCACGAAATAACTAGGCAATCGTCCTCAGATCCCTGTGATAGCAAGTGGAGCCCAGCATGTTTTGCAATGTACTTTATCGCAACAGTCAGTTCCTTTTCTTTCTAAATGACTGTAGAGGAGGAGTGTTTCTGCTAATGAATAGGATGCATTCACTCCTGGGGGTGGGGGGAAGAGTTTACAATGGGGATTTGAAATGGGTTTCTTCAGACAGCATGACAAACATTTGCAGGGAGAAGTAGTGCTTGGCCCCAGGCAGGGAGAACTGAGATAACATCTATTGCTCACTCATACAGCCTGGAGCTGTAAGACTCTGGTCTGGTGGGGAGAACAGCCTGGCTGCTGGGAAGACTCGGGATGAAGTCTGGATGTAGGACTTCCATGAAAAAACCCAGTGCGGAATTAG
>NW_009951060.1:0-1699 GCF_000696875.1 Nestor notabilis | reverse complement strand
ACTTTTTGAACAAAAATGTAATATATCCTTTGTTTAAGATACCTTAACAATTAGCTCAGTTTTTCTTAAGACTGGTATGTATTATAGCTATATGAGAGCTGATATAAATAAACAGGAAGCTTTTTTACCTCAGCTCCTCACAAAGGTATTTTAACTCATTACTATTATTGAAACATACAAATCAGCCAGGTTTGACAATATCAAGTTTCCCAGTCTTCACTAATTTTTTCACAAGCTTTAAACAAGTTAACATACTAAAACTATTGAAGCTGTATAAATTTACATGAAAATACATTTTAACCACCTGATAACAGTTCAAAGCTGTAAGAAAAGATAAATAGTTTATCTAATTACATGATATTTAGTGCTGATGTTTTCACAATGCCGATTGGTTGGATTTGGTCATTAAAATCAAAAGATAAGAATGAAATGTTTTTATTACCCTCATTAATGATGTTAAGCTCAAAAAGTACACATATTACATTGCTATGGTGTAGGTTGTATATTAGGATTGGCAAAACCACATTTCTGAAGTGCTAACACTTTAAAATTTTAACACATACTAGCAAAAGCAGTAAAATATAAGTCCGGCTTTTATACCTTAATTATTATAATATGAATATAAATAGCAAAAGTGTAGACAAAACATATTTTCAGCTTTTTAGTTTTCATCTGACATATATGTAACATAAAGCAGATGAATGGTCATGAAGCAGACTAATGGTTTGCAAGACTTTCATTTAGAAAAAAGAAGGTCCAAATTCAGAGTGTGCAAGATGCTAGATTCACTCATGTTTAGAAAATGCGTAGACTTGTGTAAGTTTATGCTATTGTTGACTTCTTGTTTCCTGATTTTCCTTAGATAGCAGTTCAATATTAGTAAAATATGTTAAAATTTTCCTAAAGAATCCTAACTCCGTAAGCTCCTAGTCTTCAGAAAGCTATATTAATTGTGTATTCTATTGAAACAACAAAACTGTTTGCAGAATATCTATGATAAAGCTATTAATTCATAGTTATTATTTGTCATGTGCTACAAACAGGACGAATTCTGAAACAGAGCATCATTGTACTGGATACTGCATATTATAGGAAACAATTGTCCTTGCTTAGCTTTAATTTCAGGAGTGCTGCAAACTCCTCACACAAATTAATTCGCATGAGGAAAATTAGATTATTTGTGACAGAGGAGATTCTTGAGTAAAGGTTATCTTTTAGGTTATCTTTTTCAATCTTTTCTACCTACAGTACTTTGTAAGTTTACTGAAACTCCTAAATTCCTTCCTTTCCCAAGATCAGATCACAACTAAAAATATTCCATCTTTCAATAGAACTAGAAACTCTCTGAAATTCATCCTATAGTCTTTCCTAATTTTGCCACTGAGTTGTGTGCTTTCCAAAGCTGCTAAAATTTCCAGAACAGAAGAGTATTCAAATTGTAATCATATCAGCTGATTTTAGGCATCTGCAATATATGTAGCAAGATTACAACTACCCGTACTAAGCTGGTAACTTTTAAGGTGAGTTACCTCAAAAGTAATCTACTTCACATTGAAAGGAGTTGAATTCTCAAACTCATTTCAATTTCCCTCCAAATTGATGTACAATGACTCAAAACATAATGCTGAAATTTACAGAAAAGTAATGGTGTAAAACCATAGTCTGGGGAAGTTATGACTTCATTGGTAGTTTTGCTTGG
>NW_009951059.1:0-2079 GCF_000696875.1 Nestor notabilis | reverse complement strand
CGCAGCCTCCTCCCGGCACTGCAGGCACCGATCCCTGCTTGCCCAGCCTTGACCACGGCCAAATCGCGGGGACGGCACAGGCGCCACGGAGCTGCCATCGGGTCCCAGCTTTTCCTTGATTGTTGCTGCGAACCCGGCCAGGAGGACCGAAAACTTTTTTAGTACGCCTGGAGTTTCCACCGCCTGGACAATTCTTTTTCGTATTTGAACGTGTAGGACATTCTCAGTCTTATCCTGTAAGTCCAAATGCACCATCTCCAACACGTAATTCTTAGCAGTCGTTCTGGAGAGTAACAGAAACCGGGCTCTGAGGTCCAAAACGCAAGAATCAGACAGACAACCCTCTCACCTGTTCGAGAACCATCTGTTTCAGCTCATTAACACATGCGCCGGGGGATTTGCTTTTGATATTTCAGTCATGAAATGGAAAATATTAAGGTCTTGACCGGAAATTTCCCCTTTTAATAACACACATAAAATTAGCGGATTTCTAATTTTATATATTGACGTTTACCAAGTAATTCTATAGCTTGACCGATAAGGAAGAGTCGTTTTCTCAGAAATCACGGTGTGATTATTCACCTAATCCTTGACTCTCCATGTTGGTAGGACACCTCTTCAAATTGATACCATAGGAAGTAGAAGACAATTACAATTGCACACCCTAAACTACACGGACCATTTGTAAACCTACAAATGGGCTTTATTCGAATACTTAATTGCTGCCATTTTGTGTTCTCTGGTCAGTTGTGTTCTCGGGATGGGTAGAGACCTCTCCAGGTACAATAGGCAGATGAAACAAATCATGTAAAAAGTGACAGAGAGACCCAAGTCCTCGATATAGACAAAATTAACCCGTCATACTCGTGCAAATATTTCTTCAGCGACCTTCCCTTAAATGATGGGAGGGCAAATGACAGAGACGGGGAATAATCTGCCACTTCTCCATTTATGGAGCCACACACGTTTCCTTAGGGAGTCCAACACAGAAACATATTAAGCAAGGGGTTTGTATTCAGCTGTAAACCAGCTCCAACTCCATCTTTGTGGGAAAAAGCAATCAGGAAGGAAAAATGTCCAGCACCAAGCGTCAATCCAATTTCCCCCATCATATAGAATTATCAGATCTCATTCTGTTCAGTGAGGACCCGCCTTCACCATTGCTGACTCATAACATTATACACAACACAAAATTTGTAATCAAAACTTTTATCGTGAACCTGAATTTCCGACCTCTAATGAGCCGGGAAGTGCTGCCGTTAGCTGCTTGCACTGAATGTCAGGCGATTACCCTGTTCCTTCTATCATTTTTTCATTGTCACACGGGCCAGCACTTCCCATACCCCCAACGGGGGAAACTCCAGGAGAAAAAGCATGGAGATTCACAAAGGTCCAAGAACTCTTTCGGCACAAAAAGAGTCCCTGAAAATCATAACTGATGTATCCGACATAGTAGAAGAAACTTCTCAGTTTAAACTCAATGTGTAATGAACCAAAAAGGATCAACGCTAACTTCCTTTTGTGAATGGAAAACGAAGAAAGTGTTTTGCTTTCTGAAGATCCAGCATCGTCAGCAGAGCACATTATACCTAAGAGCTGCAGTACATGATTTAAACGGCAAGAGCGTCAACACGAAGTCTACACGTGTGACAGCTGCTTGACACGGCAAGTGCCAATTCAGAGTGCCTGCGGCCAAAACATCCTAGAGACAATATTATTTCATTCGTTCCAGGAAACAGAGACCAGCACGACCCCCGACACACCAGAGCAACGAAGAGCAACAGACAAGGATGGTTAGCACCGGTTCGGAAAAGCTTAGACTTACAGACCTAAGCGCGGGATTACAGACCTGGGGTAGGTCGGGCTCCGCGGGTGGCTCTGCATCGCCAGCGCTGCTGCTCAGGATCCGTTTTCCGCAGAACTCCTCGCCAAGAAGCTCCTCCGCGGGCAGAATGGGCACTGGCGGCCAAACGCCCTCGGCGATGGCGCGTCCCGGCGCCACGCACAGGTTATAGGAATAGGGCAAGGTGCCCTCGCAGAAGTCGGCCGGGAAGGCGGCACCCGACCCAGAGAAGCGCT
>NW_009951058.1:0-2077 GCF_000696875.1 Nestor notabilis | reverse complement strand
CGCTGCGCTCCCAGCAGCGAGCCGTGGAAGGGGAGGCAAAGTTTCCCTGCAGATCCTGCCTGGGAGAGCTAGCGGGCACTCTCCTCCCCCGCGGAAGTCGGTAGCTTGCAGTCTTCCCTGGAAACCAGGCGTGGAGAAAAAGAGAAAGAGAATGGCAGAAGCCCCATGGGGCCGTGGTACCTGTTCATTGAGAACGAGAGGCTCACTTTGTGGACGGAGTTTGTTTGTGATAGTATGAGGGTCCTCTCTGAGACACCTGTGAGTCCACGGCACCCGGCACCTGTAGTGCTTTCTTTCGGGTCACTGTTTCCCACAGCGTGGGGTTCCCTTTTGATGACTAAAGCCTTCTGCATCCTGCATTCTTGTGCTGTGGAGGGGAAAGCTGCTAAAGGAAAGCTTAGCGTGTTTGCAGATGAGTATTTAAGGAACAAGTGAGGAAAGTCATGGGTTTTGTATGTCAGGGGACCTTGCTGCTGCAGCAGCTTCTAGCTTATAGAGTCTTTCAAAAGCGGTACCTTTATGTTCGAAATACCAGCCAGATTACTATCAGATGAAACAAGCCCGCTGGCTTTCTTGGTGCAACAGAACTGCCCCTTCTTCCTTTTCTAAAAGGGTGGATACAATTGTCTAGAGTCGTGTGGTCGCAGTGTAACTGACCCGAACACGGGAGACTGGGGAGTTTTTTGAAATGTCCAGTGAGACGATGTGCCAGACAGAGCCGGTATTTTACTGGGCAGGGGCCTACTGCTGAGTTTGGGAATTGCTAAATGACAAGGTAGCTCAGCAGGTTGCTGGGGCTCACATGTCACTTGGGGCCAAAGGGAAAAAACAGGAGGAGACTTTTCATGTACTGCTGCAGAATTCATGTTGCTGCTTTCAGGGCTGTAGGCAAGAAATGTTGGTGTTTGTTATTGTTAATTATGAGGAAAAATAAAGCGTGGTGGTGAGATTGGTGAGATTAGAAAATTACAATGTTGTATGGCCATGGACTGAGCTCACAAAGTTTATTAATCTTCCAGTCATTGTACTCATTAAAGATTGTTAGTGCTGACTCAATTAAATGTGTTTTATCAGTGGGCAAATAATCACTGCCCACCACTGATTTAGGCTATGAAGTTGTAGTAGTCATCAGTGTCTGCACCAGGAGGTGCTAAATAGAAGACAGACCGACATCTTGCTTATCTGTAAATCATTTATTAATGTCTTGTTCCTTCCTAAATGTGATGTGAAGTATCCAGGAGTTTATAAGCAGGCAAATATTATTTTGATACTTAATATATTCTGAAAAAAATGTACCAAGTGATTGTTTTCTTCAAGTAGTAAGATGGACAGTCTGATGTCAAGTTTTGACAGCTAGCTGTTTATATCTTTCCTTCCCTCTTGGTTCAGAAGTCTGTATTATGACAGCAATAATTAAATGTCATTAACATAATCAGAGGCGTATTTAACAGGTTTTCAGGTTTTCACAGTTTTGTTTTTTTTTTTTAATCCTGCTTTTTGGAAAGGATGTGGTGAGGGACTGTGATCACTAAGAAGAGGGTAATTATGTAAATTCAACTTCGGGCCCTGTGAGTCAAGATAAAAAGTGCTGTTTCAAAGTTTTACTGTATTTAACATCTCCTGCATACCTTTTGATCAGCTCAGATAGATCCTTCGAAGAATTTAAGTGAAAAAAAAAAAAAATCTTTGAAGTAGCTGCAAATTCTTAAAGGGAGGCTGTTCTGACATATTCTTCGAATACTCAGTTACAAAACGCCTGATTGAAACTGAATGAAGTAATAGTATCAAGAAATGGAAACGTTTAGTATGCCTGGGCAGAGCTGGAGCCAGGAGAGGACTTCCGAGGATGCTACCAAAGGGAGATGCCCTGATTCCAGCAGAGATGGGGAAAAAAAACCCCAAATGCTCGACCGGTTTTTTGCCAGCTCCTCAGAATTACGCTGCCGGGTGCAGCCATGTGGGATCAGTTGCAGCCAGATCACGTCCGAGGCGTGCGGGGGCCTGCCCGGCTGCCCCTGGGTGTTGGTAAACCCCACGTTTGCGTGCCCGAGGTGCGAGCCGGGCGGCGGCGGCGGTG
>NW_009951057.1:0-1874 GCF_000696875.1 Nestor notabilis | reverse complement strand
AGCAGGAATATGGGTTTAAGTTGTCTCCTTCTAACCAACACCACTTCAATGCTACTCTAGTTTCGCTACTATTCTTGCTCTTTCCTTAAGATACATATTTCTTCATATATTTATATTTGCTTTGCTTTTACACACTGATTAGTTTTCAGGAAAAATGCAAAACATTACATTACTTGTCATTCAAGATGAACTATTCCTGTTACTTAAAGGGAGCTGCTCCATTGTTAATTTATGAAAATGGCCAGCAGAAAACTCAGCTGAACTCAGTATTGTACTTCATCAATTTGGCATCCATACTGATGCCTAGCTGATGTCTGTAACCTAAGAAAAAGACTGAATTCAGCCATTTTAATACCAAATCCTTTGTTTTAACTGTCAACAAAACAGTAAGACAACACAGCAATCATACAACACTCCCCACAATTCCCTCCAATGCAACTGCTGAAGAAATAGCAGGATCAAAGACAGCAGCATTTTACAAATCCCACTCAATGCTCACACACCAGCTGCATCTGATTGACTTATACAAGCAAAAGGATTGATCTGATTGACTAAAACAGGCAAAGAGATTTAATATGAAGTTGTAAAATTTGAAAGAGTAAAGCTAATTAAGCAAGTCGGTAACATAAAATAAACAAAGTCCTTCTGTTTTATTAACAGATGAAGTGCCTAAGCCAGGTACTCACGTGTTGGAAACTGAGGTAAACATGGATTACCATCATCTTGTTTGAGCTGGATTCGTACTCTACCTCTGTACTGCATATCTCTGTTCCACTCTCTGGGATACATCTTATTTTTCTGTCATACAAAAGGAAACACTTGTTATAAAAGTACTGTAATAACTGAGCTAAGTCATAGCAGCCTGGAATACTAACGGATGTAAACCATAACTGTAGCTCACCAACAGTGTCACCCACTACTTAGCCACCGCAGTTTTCAAAAGCACTGCTGCAACCAGTACTGGTACCGAACAATTTAGCAAGTAATCTGCTACAGGGACTGCTCCACCTCCCCACCAGTCTGGACTGCAGTGACACAGGTTTTTATTTCATCTCCTCAGCCACAAACCCTTCTGGATAAATAGAGACAGATGTCACACGTCACAGTCTGAGGCCCACTGCTTGGAGATAATCCAGCCTCTATTTTTGTTAAAATGTCACAGGCTTCTTATTGATACTAGCTATTTCACAGGAGGAGTGCACTAATCTGACTATAGTAGACTTCTGAAAAGCAAAGTGATTCTGGTTTTGGGTACCAGTCACTCTCTTAGATGAGGACCTAAATTCTTAGAAAATTCAACAGTGTTTTAAATTAGTGATTACTTCAGAAACTGAACTGCAAAAGGTTACCTCTCTAGAAACCCAGACTCATTCCCTAATAAAAAAGCAACCAACTTCACCTATTTAAAAAGCAAGCAGGTATTGCACTAAAAAATGAACCTTCTCTGGCTAAAACGTAACTAGTTTTTTTTTTTTTCCTTTGTTACCTCTAACAGCACGTTCAATCCAACTGCTGCACATACGTCCTGGATTTCTGTAGATGTGGGATTTTCAACAGCCTGTTGAAACAACATTTTACAGTTAAATGTTTTTCCCTGATGAACTACTTACGCAGCACTAGTTAGCAGATTCCACCCTATTCTCTGTAACTAGAAAAAGGAGATGGGTAAAGAGAAAGTACTTCAAATACTGACAAATCTACTGTAGAAGTCACCTATGAGTGCTCATAAAGTATAAAAACAACAACAGAAAAAAAAGATATAAAACATCAGAAGAATGGCAAACAGATGAAAATTAATTAGCACAGGGGAAGTTAAAGCATTGCTGAGAAGTAACTGAAATGAAATAACTTTGATTGTATTTACAAAAAAAAAA
>NW_009951056.1:0-2065 GCF_000696875.1 Nestor notabilis | reverse complement strand
TCACACCTTCGATTCGCTGGTGGCTCCTATCCCGGACTGGTCACTGCCATCCTGCCAGTTCTGGGGCAGTCCGGGTCTCTGCTGAGGTCCTTGGGGCCCAGTGCGTGGTGAGTGTCCTGAAAGAGAAAACAAACCCAGACAGGCATAAACCATTTCAGCCTGTTAGGGGAGTTGGGGCTGGCAAAGAGAGACTTACAGAAGCCAAAGTTGGTAGGTAAGAAATTAACATGAGGTTCCTGAGGGACTGTGATATTACATCATTATTTAAAACAATATAAATGCAAGCACATGTATGTATTACATCATAAGGTGGATATTTCCTCCCTGAGCCACTAAATGTAAATGTATAAACGCATGTACAAAGCATATAAGGTCAAGGAGTGAGCTATTTGTATAGGTCGAGTGAACTACCTGTATATTGGTTGCCTGCCTGGTTTTCATTTAATTGGACTACTTTGGGATCACACTTCATTTATAAGATGTGAGCAGTGGATTTCAGTCTGGGTTCAGGAGTATGAGAAGTTTTAAAGTCACCGAAGAGTGATTCCCTGAGCCATGGAACCTTTTCGTTCAACCCAAGGCCTCAGGCAAACAGTATGTTTTTTCACTTCTTCGTTCTCATGAGTGTAATTGAAGTCAGTAGAAGACTTTTTAACAAGGGAAAAATTAAGTACTATGTATTAAACAGAGAAACTGTTACATACACAGGGTATCACAGAAAGTTGTGATATCTGAATAATCAACTTGTTTATGTCATACCTGTTAAATACAAGTTGAAGAAAAGACTGAAAAAATAGGTGAAGAGTCAGATTCCAAAAATCCATCGTAGATGTCTGAACATGGCTGCTGCCTTGTAGGCATACGAACATGGGTGGATCTGTGCAAAGTGTGGTGAAGGTATGCATGACATTTTTGACCACTGGTTTGCAGTATAGTAATTAAAAGCTGTAATGCATCACACAGGTATGGAAATGGCTTAACTGGACTCTTTACACAATAGACACAATGTAGATAACTTGCTCACTGTTTCCACTTAAAATGGATGCTGAGAAGAAACTGCCTTTTTACAGCAGTGGTAGACACAATTTGAGGGATAACAAAGCACTGAAATCAACACACTTTCTAGAAAGCGCTGCTAAAATCTTGATGTCTCCTACCACTTCCTAGTGACCTCTTAGCAGCTGAGCACTGTAAAGTGGTCTGCTTTCATACTCCTCCATGTTAACAAAAATAGCGTGGAATAATGGTCATTGGTAATTAAAATTAAGTGACCTTTGTCATATTAACTGAGTGCTATGAATTTTGCAGTGCCACTTTTGATTTCTTCCTTTCTCTGAGCTCACTGTTCACTAACCTCATTCATAAAATGTATTTGCCACAGGTCTTTCACACACTGGAGAGGTTTTACTCATACAGTTAGCGTTTTGGGGTTTTTTTGGAGGCAGGGGGGGAAAGCATGTTTTATGTGTATCTAGCTTTGCGTGAGAGATTAAGTTACATAAATTTAAGCCTATGTAAGGTTGCATCACCAAAAGTTCACAAAAAGAAAATAATCTGTTCGTACAGAAAAGCTGAACAGGTTCACGATGGAAAAAACAAACTAACAACACTTTCTTGATGAATAAAAGTGTGTGTCTCTCATTGTAGCTTAAGAACTTAGCTCTGAGCCGATGCTGTTTATTAAGTTAAGAAATGTAGTGGTAGAAGTCTGTGATGTTGAAGGGTTTCTCTGTGGAGCTCTAGCCTCAAGGAGGAGGGAGTTTGTGTTCCCTTGTCATGGTACAAGCAGCTGGATCAACGGCCGATTGTGGTGAGGCTGTGTTCCAGGGACTCGCAGCACACTCCTGGTGCTGCAGTTGTGAGTCCTACTTTCAAATCAAGAGGGATAAATAATGGAGGAGCTCGAATGAATAATAAAGTTAGTTCAGTTTTTAATAGTACTGTAAACTGCCCGAGAACTTTTCACTGTTTTATGAGGTGAGGATCTAAAATGAAATTGAATAAATGTGGAAGATCTGAGAAGTTTCCTGAGAATCTTCTGTGTAATGAGAGCATTGAAAATAAG
>NW_009951055.1:0-1914 GCF_000696875.1 Nestor notabilis | reverse complement strand
AAAAAAAAAAAAAAAATTCAAAATCTAAAGTAGTCATTGCACACAACTGCAGCTTTGACTTTCATGTGGACAGTTACACATTGTTTCCACAAGGATTAACAAAAACCACAGCTTTCCACCTAAATTTACAGATGGAAAAAATTAATTCACCTGCATAGAAAGAATCGATGTCTCAGAATGGGAAAGCACAGAACTAGAAGAGAGAAGAAAACAGCATTCAGATTGGTAATTATTTTGCAATGAAGCAGAGCCAGAGAAGTTTAAGGAGACCTTGCCAAGTATTCTGAGATCCAAACTTGGTTTTATTAACAAACAAAGCAGTCATTGATATAAAGGCCTTCACAATTACCAAAAGCCATAAATCCAGAGAAATATCAATGAAAACCCCAAAGCTATACTCATCTGAGAGTGCCTACTATTAGGATCACAGATTAGAGATACTTTTAGTTCTGCAAACTTAATGGAATGCAAAATACAAAACTGACTAGACATCATGGCAAATACCTCTACATGTTGCTGTCAAAATATCCTAGAGTATTACAAACAAGGGAATTTGAAATATCAGAATCTTGCATACAGCCTTTTTAACTTGACATTGTCTCTTTAAGAAAGGAGCAGTTGGCTGTGATCGTAACAGCAAAACCAAGGTTTACTTTCTAGGAGAAAAAGTACCCCAAGCCTAGAAACCTGAAGGACCAAAAGCCCAAGATATTAAAAGCAAAGAAGCAGCAACAGGATACCTCCTCCTGAACAACGTATTACGTCTCAGATGAAGCTGAAAGTCGAAAGCCCAAAGTGAAACATTTTCTAGCTGCAGATAAACTTTATATAGGCTTACATGCACTCCTCTCCAAACATACACCTAATATGCTCACCACAGCCAATACGGCTGACAACTACTCAAAAAGGTGTTCAGAGCCTCACCTTCAGAAGCTCATCCTCGCCAGCATCAGGAAACTTCTCATGTAGAGAATCTTTTAGTACCTTGGCAATGAAACGCATTCCGTAACTTTGAAAGAAAAGGGCAAAGAAAAGGTCAAATAAAACTGCTAAAAGCATGAACCCACCAGCAACTTCTCAGGCATAATACTGCGGTACATCAGACTCACGGGATTTTGTCCACTGAAATAACAATGGCAGACAGGAACTTGTCTGTCACTGTCCTCATGTTTCTGATTGAGGCATCCAGGCGCATCCTCACCTCTTCATGATTTAGAGCTTGTTCAGGTGTAACATCGTATGGCAGTTTGCTATTTGAAAAAGTTAAACGTGTGAAGGCAAGTATTCCTCAGGCTAGCATACTTCAAGAATTTCTAGCTCAATGTGGAAACAAGCTTATATTCACTTGGCTGCCAAGAGCTGTGCATTGCCTCCAGTCAACCTTCTAGTCTACTCGAAGTGCTGAAGGCTTCTTGCTTTTACTTCTACTCTCCCTTGCAAAGATCACTGAGAGAAGAGGTCCAGCTAACTCAAAACTGTACTTTTTACAGCATGCACACACGTGCAAGAGCCAAAGTTGTGCATCAGGCTGCAGCTGTACTTCAGGCTGAAAATAAACTAGTGAAAAAACAAGCTACACATTTGAACAATAAGATGATAAAAGCTTGGATACAAGCTAGAAGCTAGAACAATATCCATGAAAATCAATTTAAAATGCTATTGGCAGGAAGCAGTGCCAAATGAGTAGTTACGTATTCTTCATCAGCTAAAATTACTGCACAGTGTTCCAGTAAAGATAGACAGATGAAGCAGATAATTCATAAAAGCACGTCTTAAATCTCATATAAAGAGAAAGGCCTGAATTCCTATATTTGCCTGCATTTTTAACATATCCAGAATTCTGAAGAAGGTGTATGGCAAGATACATGACTGCAAATTGCCTTGAATAGGGAAACTCAATTTGGTTGGTTGGTT
>NW_009951054.1:0-2061 GCF_000696875.1 Nestor notabilis | reverse complement strand
TTTTCCTGATACCATTAGACAGGCTGACTTACAATCTTTCACTAGATGGTCTTACTTATAATTTCAACCTGCATTTTCTTAGGGTAATTTAGTCATGAGCTAACAGTGTTCATTGTTGAGCTTAAAAAGCTCTTCTTCTATCCCTGATTTATTTCTGTCCTTATGAATAAACAAGGACAATAAAAATACAGAGAGCAATATATTCTTTTTCAGCCTTTATTTTATCAAGAGAAACAAGTAATTTTTTTTTATTCTTTCATGTTCTCCTTGTAGGAAATTTGTAATATAATCAAAACAAGTAGTAAATTCAGTATATATATTTAATATGTAGCAGGTCTAGCCATGAATAAGGTATCCTTTATCTGCCCATCAGCTAGCATAAACAGCAAAAAGTTGGTGCCTGTCACAAGGCACTAAGGTTCAGACTCAACAAAGGGACATAAACATCATTATATGTAGCTGTGGAGTGTGGTGGGTTTTTTACTTTCTGGTTAAGTGCACAAAACTCCTATCATAAGGGCATCTACATGTAAAATGTCCATCTGCAGCTACACATCTGCAGCTGTAAGCTTTCAGGACTTATTTCTCAAGGCAGAAGTCAACTGCAGGATGGCAGCTAATTCAGGATGAAGACTTTCTTTATTCTTCTCTTCATCAGGGCATGTAAGCTGCCAGTAATGCAAAATTGAGTGCCAGGTAGAGGCAAGGTGAAAAGCAAGCACAGTTCTGAAGGCTGGTAGTGAAGACTTTCAACTGAGATATTCTGCATCTACATCTTTGACTGCTGCTGTAATTTGCATATGGCAATCACCTACTGTGAACGTTTTCCTGAATTTAATGGTTTGTGTTGATAGGCATGGAGATGCATTTCCATATGTCACAGGATCCTGTCCTTGTAGTTAGATCTATTCAGAAACCAAAGCTAGGTGTCCAGGTACTGCAGTCCCTACACTGGGTTACTTGTAACTCATTAGGTATCTCAAAATAACATGGAAACAAGCCAATGGGCTGCTCTGGTTGTTACTGGAAATCAACAAAGGAAGTTCTGATTACCTGGTATTCCGTATCTTGACCAAAAATGCAAATCTCAGAGAATTTTTTATCACAGTTTTGAAAGTTATTTGTGGAACTTGACTTAAAGAAATTGCAGATGGGTTTCACTGTCGCTCTTACCACTGGTGGAGGCTTCAACTGGCTCTTCAAACTTACAGTTCAGAGACTTAGTACAAAAGTTTATGTTAACAATGTACTTTATCATAATTAGATTCCACAGCTAAGCTTTTATAGTTCATGCTTACACAACTTTCTGTGATACAGCTTTTCCTTTAGTCGTATTTTTATGAAACAGGTATTGGTCGAGGAAAGCTGTTGTGTTAATTCCTGCTTTATCTAATCAGGGCCTTTGACTAAAGGCAGTAGCTCCATGATTAATAGACTACCTACATCTGTCTTCACCTTCCCAGCTAACCCCCTGACTTGCTTTCATATAAATAAAAATGTTTCAAAACTTGTTTTGAAGAAATATCCAATAACAGCCTTTTCATTATAACAAGCTTCTCTATTATTTCAGAAGAAAAAGGCAAGTAGACATCACAGAATGTTTGAGTGCAAACTCACATTGAAAACCTCATTGAAGTCAGTAAAACTTGTCAGACACTACCAGCCATTGGGTCACTATAATTAAGACTTCCTATGTGATATTATGTGTGTCAACTACATGACTTTTAAGCCTTTCCTGGAGATAGAAAGCCTTTTTGGAGCCTGGATGATATATGAGATAAATATTACAGCACTTTCCTCAATAACATCATAAGCCAGAAGGAAATATATACAAAGGAAATTTTGATATTTGTACAAAAATCACAACCAGTGAGTCTTCTCTCTTTCATATTTAATAAAGATCTTTCCAGTCAGCTGCAGCTGACGATAAGTATAATATCTTTAAATGGTTAATCCAAGGATCACGGCTCAAGTGCTTTATGTGGTTAGGAGCAGGGAAAGCTGTTAGTAGCCTCAGTGTGCATTTCATAAATCCAAGGATTTTTTATTCTTTTTTTTTTT
>NW_009951053.1:0-1949 GCF_000696875.1 Nestor notabilis | reverse complement strand
AAAACGCTGCCCGGCAGCCAGGGCTGAGGGATCCAACTAGGGGATCCCCTAGCATGGACTGAGCTGCATCTCCTGCCTGCGTGCCTCTGCCCGCCTGCCGCTGTGCGGATCCCCTAGTTGGCAAAGTAATGAAAATAAATTTACTCTTTGCTTTTCATCCATGTTGTTGTTGTTCCTGACTTGCACACACACATTCACTATAGTTCTGCAGAGTTAAAGTAACATCATGATTTGTATATGTGGTAGCTAAATTATTTAAGAAATCTTCCTTTCAGGCACAATTTTTGTTCATGAACGTCAAATTGGTATTATCTGAAACCTATGACTAACACAGAGTGTGCAGTATGTTCCAGAGAATGTTATCTTACAAAATTACAAGGTACTAATTTCTACAATGAGAGGACATTTGCAAGGTTGTTTTCCACCTTGGCAAAGGTAATCAAAGAAAACCAGGAACAGATATCTCTATTTATTGCTTCTGCTTGATAGGGCTTATTTATTGACCGCATGTACAAGTCCTCCATTACCCATGTCTGCCTCAATTTCCTCTCAACTTATTTCAATACCTGTTATGCAGAGCAAGATAATGAAATTGTAATGCATAACACCTCTAATCAGTGCTGTAAGGATGGGACATGAAGGCCCATTGGAAATAAAAACACTTGGGGATATTGGCACAGGAGTGCCATGTGAGACAGCAGCTCTGCATTGTTGCTTGTAGCTAGATGTCCCTGCCAGCTCTGCTGCTCACTGTGGCAATGCTGGGGAGTGAGGATGCCCACTTTGGAGGACATTTAGAAATATTCCTCAGCAGCAGAGGTATGCAGAGCTATTTGAATTGTGGCTTAGGTTCCAAGGTGGACCATCAGCCTGAGCATTTTCGTACAAACTAAAACTGTCATGCATTTGTGTGCAATAGAAAATAGTGTCTTGAACAAGATACGTACTGAGGAGCTACTATCTCCCCTGTGCATCACCAGCTTTCCACCTCAACCACACTGGAGTTTTCCTGCTTGTCATAGTGGAATGAAAATAGGTGGGTTTTTTTCAGGAAAAATGGACAGGGATGAGTCAGATGACTGAGGTTACTGCACCTTCTGTTACCATTTCTTCCCCTCGTTGTAGGCTTCCTGTCTCTGGTAGCTCTGTCTTCTGCACTAGGAGTTGAGCTCCCTAGACATGGACAGAGCTGGAATGTGGGGGTTGAAGAGTCAACATTTTCCCTCTGCTGCTGCTGTTAAGGAAGAAAATTGTTCTCCAGCAAGGTCAGTCTTGCGGGAGGAGACCTATTTCTAGGAGTCTCAGAATAAGGGTCCTGTCTCCTTATGTCTCCAGAGGGCTGCACCTGAAGGGCCCCTCCTGCCCTGCTTGATTGCCTGTCCTCGCCCCGTAAGTGCCATAAGCCCTTTGCGTGTCACATCCATTCTCAGGAGGGAAGATGAGAGATACAAGTTTTCTGCCTGCAGCTTTCTGTGTCTTTTGCAAGAGAAACTCTCTGTCCTTGCAGTGGGGGTGCACTTCCCATGCCCCAGTGCAGGCAGGGAGTCAGGGACTCAGCAAGCCCACTCCCAGCCTTGGCACAGACCTCCTCCCTCACACTCATCAGCTTCAGCCACAGACCCATCTCAGGAGAGAGGCAGTCTGGCTACATACACAGTGACCACAGGTAAGTATCCTGACACCACCGCAAAGGCAGATTAAGTCCTTGCCTTTCTTTCAGTCTTTGAGCTCCTGGCTGCCCCACTTCTCTATCACAAGCACAGCTCACAAAGGTCCTGGATCCTTCTGCTGGTGGTCAGTTTCTTGCAGCCTTACAGCAGCTCCACCTCCATCCTTTCTCAGATAAGGAGACTCTCTTCTGCACGGAAAAGCTGCTGCTCACCATCTCGCCAAACATTCAAGAAATGGCTTTGGTCTGAATTTTAGAATCATAGAATCATAGAATAGTT
>NW_009951052.1:0-2042 GCF_000696875.1 Nestor notabilis | reverse complement strand
GTTTTTTTGGTTGATTTTTTTTGTTTGTTTTGTGGTGGGAAATTTCATTTTCAACACCCAAAGTGCCCAGCCCCTTAGGCTGACCAACACCATTTCACTGTGGTGTTCTGTCAAAGTGTTAATGTAATGAATACTTTCAGTTCCTAGTTTTCTGCTCACAAAATCAAGGTAAAGTGGGATGTACAATGTGTAGAGTCAGGTAAATGCTGATGATTTCAAAGCTTGATACCAAGGCTCAGTGTTATGAAAGTAGTAAGGAAGCCTATGTGTAAGTTCTGAGTCTGCACAAAAGTCATTATTTAGTAATAATGTTTATTTACCATGAAATCTGGTGCTTTGAGAGTTCTCACAATAGATAGCATTAGACCAATAGCATTTATAGGATTAAATTAGACCAGATCCTAAAATATTTCTGTAGTGTCAGTTCTCAGGTTTAGGACTTCGCAAGAGCACTAGCAAGGCTTGGAATTCTACTTGCAGACAGATCGTCACTATTATTTTAATCAGATTTTTCTAAGCAAGTGTAACCAACTTGTGCTCATGGCACTAGTCATCAATAGGCTGTCTACAGTATAATTTCTGAGAGTTACTGAACTACAGAGACAAGAACTGTTTTTGGCACTACTGAAAATCCACTTCAAACTGTGTGTAATGAGTGCATAGATAAGGTCTCTGATCTCTGGACTCAGTACCATTTTCATCCTAAGCATTCTCCATGTGCATCCTAAGAGTTCATATGATGCTGCACTACCAGTCCAAAGCATCTAAGGGTATACAATACGCAGGCTCTTGGTGGTTTCCATAATTAAATAAATTTTTATTTAACACTTTGATTCCACCTACAGTGGGAGGTTCTTTATTTTATTGCCCGTATTTCCACTTTACTCCCCTTTCCTCCTCTCTAGAAACAGAACTAAACTTATCTTCCAACAACCATTTGTTAATAAATGCAAATGTTTTGAAAGTTTTACAGGCCTTTTCTGAGACTTGCAGTATTGGAGGATCATAACTTACATGTGACAGCTTAGAACTGAATAATCTATGTGGGACACAAACTGTCCTTTCAGCCTGTGTTTGTATAGTAACAAGTATCAGTAGAGCATTTACGTACGACTGTAACTCCACTTTCAGAATAAGTTCATTTAGATATTTTCAGTGCAATTCAGCTTAGTATTTCTATTTTACATTTTACTTATGGATCATGGAAAACTACTCTTTTTGTAAGAAAGTGGCTTTGGAAAGAGCCCTCCACTTTAGCAGGGAAAGTGAGGCAGACAGCAATCTCCATGTCCTGTTAAGTTTTGGGACTTCTCATGCCCCATAATCTGGAGTGGCACACTTTCAAAGGTGTATTAGTTAAATAGTGCTTCCACCCACGATGTGAAAGTTCAAGTCTGGCTCTGCCATCTCCCAAGACCTTAGAAGCGTCTTAAGGATCAGTGCGTTTGTTCTGGCTTGAATGAGGAATTCTATCCTCAGCACGGCAAGGCTTTCCACAAAGCTATCAAATCAGTGCACTCCTGCAAAAGCACTGGGCTTTGCATTATGCTTTGATTAACCAGTAGTGCCTGATAAACAATCAGTTTCGCCTCTCCTCTGGAGCTGAGAAGGAGATATGCAATAGAACAGGTGTTGGGGCTGTTTGGGGTTTTTTCCAGTCTATTTCTTTACTCTCCTCTTTATCTCCTCTCAGATTGAGTTTACTATAATCTACCCACGGCTCGCACATGCAGCCTCCTTATCTTTCCTTCCTAAGTCCCTCCACAATTGCTTTGTGACAAAAACTGCATCAGCCCCCGTGTCCTTACTGGAGTTTAAAGATACCTGGCTCGCCTTTTCCCGCCTTCAAAGCTCGCCCTTCACCAGGAACCCTCGCAAGATAAGCAAGAAGAAACTTAAACCTTTCCGAAAAGTTCTGGGAAACTGCGTTTCTACCCAATTCCTTCTTCAAGTAAGTGTTCGAAGCGTCTTGTCTTGCCTTCCCCCCTCCTGCACGGTCCCGGGTGGAGACCCCAAGACGGCACCACCCCTTCCCGCCGCCC
>NW_009951051.1:0-1946 GCF_000696875.1 Nestor notabilis | reverse complement strand
GCCGGCTGGGCTTAAACCACGACAACTTTCCAGTTTGAACACCCAAACACAGCTTTGTTTCCTCATGTCTCTGCTGAAGTCTATCCTTCCTAAGCAGGTTATGATTACCTGTAAACTATTTCCAGTTCCTAATGTATCTGAGCCCTTGTTCCTCATGTTAAGTAATCTTTCAGCAGCCAATATGTGAAACAAAAATAACTGTTACTAGCAGATGAAATGAAATTTCAAAGAAAACATTTTGCATGCCAGTACAAGTACATTGTTAAGCAGAGAAATGCTGACTGAAGTCTTGGCCTAATATGACATTTCATTAAAAACAAGGGATGTGCCAAGAACTCCTTGAAAGGAGTAACAAAAGCCACAATTTTTTGGATAAGCAAATAATGGCCTTTAGTTGCCTATCACAAGTGGCCAAAAAAAAAATAAGGTTAGAGTAAGACTGAAGGTTTCTGCTTAAACAAAAGTGACTGAGGGAGTTGTGGGAAGACTTAAAGAAATTAGGAAACATCACCTTCTGCATGGGGTGCCTGTAAGTTTAAAACAACAAAACAACAGCTGCTTTTTTGTTTGGGGTTAGTTGTTTTGTTTGGTTTTGTTGTTTTATTTTTAGGGAAGTAGAGCTGCATAAGCTGTGTTAGCAAAAAAAAAAAAAGATAGCTGGATTAAATGTTATAACAAAAATACACCTGATTCAGGCTCCTGAGTTCTTATAAAGTTTCTGGTTCACCATATGAATCAATGGAACAACACACAGTTGAAGTTCAAAACTTAATTGGGTCTAAAATCAAAATATTTCTAAAATGCAGACTCTCAGAGCATTAACATTTCTCACCATTTTGGGGGGGGTTTAGTGCAATTAGTACAAATAGTAGCCTGCCATGTTAAACTATGCTACCAGAATCCTCTTCTCTTTTTTTTGAGACAATAACAATAGTAACTGAATTCTACACAATCTTATGCACCTGTTACAATAACTCTCTGACAGGCTGTTATATTAAGGTATCCCCCATGAAGAGGAAACTATCTATTCTTGAATAAATATTTGACAATTTCTAGTGAATATGACTCCTACACTATTTAATACAAAGGATTTACAAAGGTTTTGTATTTTTTCTGTCAAAACTATAATGGAATGAAATTATCACACATTTTCAGAAAGAGTACAAGAGATGCTTCACTTGTCAAAATTCCTCTGCTAATCATTGTCTACTGCATGTTATACTACTGGATATGTGGGCCTTGAATAAAATTTCAGTGAAGGTTACTGCATTTAGATATCAAAAAAGAACATATAACAACTCACGTTCACTGAGCTCCTGAACTGTTTCCTGTTCAGACTTCAGTGTGAATATTGTTACTATATTTGTCATTTAAGTGCATGCAGCTGCTGAATTTATATCGCAGATATTCATAGATATTTGATATTCAGGTTATGAGAGCAAGATAGTTAAAAAACGTTAAAAAACCTCTAATTTATGTATGAAAGCTAATATTACCTGCACTTTTTTTCTGATCTTTTATTTTACCAAATACATACATATAATTAATTGATCCATTCTGAATTATAAAAAAATAACAGTTACTGCCTTACTTTCAGGTGAAAAGGATTGATTACTTGAATATTATTTTTACGTAAATATGAATTAAAAACTGAAACAGCTAGTAAGAAACTAATATTCAACTTGTTTTGGTGTTACTAGTAATCACAGAGTCAGAGTCAGAGTCATGGACTTTTAAAAGGGCATTTTGAGTAGAAAAGTTCATAAGATTTATGACTCAGCTAGATAAGTTCATTTTTAAACATTTAAATTCTGAAATCCATGTAAGGACTGGCACCTCATCTGGATGACCAAGCAAATACTTCATTTTTACAGTTTCAAAATACTTTTGAAATTTTCAGTAGAATAAAGAAGTTGCCTTTTGTCCTGGGTTCAGCTACAGCAGTC
>NW_009951050.1:0-2059 GCF_000696875.1 Nestor notabilis | reverse complement strand
CAATATCGCGAAGGACCTGGGCACTGACGTGGCGAAACTGGCGGCAGCTAATCTGCAGGTACTGTCCGATTCAGATTCACAGTACTTCTCAGTCAATGTGAACACTGGTGTTATAATGGTCAGCGAGCGGATAGACCGGGAGCAGCTCTGCGGGCAGAACCCACGCTGCTTCCTCCACCTGAAACTTGCCATCGAGAACCCAGTGGAGTTTTACCGTATTGAGGTGGAGATCCTGGATATCAATGACAACCCCCCGGCGTTCCCCAGTGATGAGGTTTCCTTGCGGATCTATGAGCTGGCATCCCTGGGTGCCCGCTTCCCCATCCAGCCTGCCCAGGACCCTGATGTGGGCACTAACACCTTGCAGACCTATCACCTGAGTGCCAATGAGAACTTCAACCTCAACGTGAAGGCACGCACAGATGGTGGGAAGTTCCCTGAGCTGGTGCTGGAGAGGGCCCTGGACCGGGAACTCAGAGCTTTCCACCACCTGGTCCTCACAGCTGAAGATGGGGGCTCTCCACCCAGGTCCAGCAAGACACGCATCACCATTCAGGTCCTGGATGCCAATGACAACCACCCTGTCTTTGACAGACCATCATATGGAGCCCGCTTGGTGGAGAACTCACCACTGGGCACTCTTGTGGTGAAGTTAAATGCTACTGATGTGGATGAAGGGCCCAATGGAGACATCCGCTACTCCCTCAGCAGCCACAACTCAGCTGCCTTACGTCAGATCTTTGCCATCGATGAGCAAACTGGGGAGATTCGTGTCCAGGGCAACCTGGACTTCGAGGAGGCAACAGTCTATGAGATTGAAGTAGAGGCCAAGGACATGGGGTCGCCAACAATGGAGGAGCACTGCAGTGTGGTGGTGGAAATCACTGATGTGAATGACAACGCTCCAGAGGTCATTCTCACCTCATTCTCCAGTTCCCTGAGCGAGGATGCACCTCCGGGCACTGTGGTGGCCGTGATACACGTCAGGGACAAGGACTCTGGTGACCAGGGCAAGGTCCAATGTCATGTATCTCCAGATCTTCCTTTCCAGCTGCGTAAGGACTATGAGCACCAGTACTCACTGCTAACCAGTACTCGTTTGGACCGGGAGTATATTGCCTACTACAATGTCACCATCTCTGCCTCGGACCTTGGCAGGCCCCCGCTCTCCCGCCACACCATCTTGCCCATCACCCTGGCAGATGTCAATGACAATGCGCCCCAGTTTGAGCAAGCGTCCTATGAAGTGCTTGTGGCAGAAAACAACGCCGTGAGCAGCGTGCTGGTTACAGTCTCTGCTGCTGACCCTGACTCGGAGCAGAATTCCCGCCTCTCTTACACCATCCTGCGAGCTGGTGGGACAGATCCAGGCCTGGATCCAACTCGCTACCTCTCCATACATCCTACAAGTGGGCAGGTCTCTGCCAAATTCCCTTTTGACTATGAGCAAATCACCTATCTCCAGTTCCACGTGGAGGTCTCTGATGGTGGCTCCCCAGCCCTGAGGAACAGGACGCTGGTTCACATTTTTATAGTGGACCAGAATGACAATGCCCCACAGGTGCATTTCCCCAGGGCCGGGGAGGACTCTGCTACCCAGTTCCGAATCTCCCCCTTCACCACCCCTCCTGCTCTCATCACCAAGGTGGTGGCAATAGATGCGGACTCTGGGCTCAATGCCTGGCTCTCCTATCACCTCGTGGAAGCCACAGACCCAGGGCTTTTCAGTGTGACCCTGCGCTCTGGGGAGATCTGGATCACACGGGCCCTACAGGAGACGGATGCCTCTGCACACGAACTGTTGGTGGTGGTCCGGGATGCCGGGGAACCTCCACTCTCCACAGCTGTCACACTGGTGGTGCTGGTGGAGGAAAAGGGCCCAGAGGCCTTGCAGGGCTCTGAGGCTCGTGCCACTGATGTTGGGGGCTTACCCACAATTACCCTTTACTTGATTGTGTCCCTAGTGCTCATCTCCACCATCTCTCTGGTGGGACTGGCCACACTGGGGGTGAGGTGCCTCCGGCGGGGCTCAGCACCTGGCAACCAGGGCTGCTGCGTG
>NW_009951049.1:0-1888 GCF_000696875.1 Nestor notabilis | reverse complement strand
GATTCTATTTAGAAAGTGTCATCAGTTTAGGCATAGTGAATAGGTTTCAACCTGACACTAGCCAGCTAAATGTTGATCTAAGCTGCAAGGGTGGACCCTGCAAAACCCCTTACCAGCTCACTCAGCCTGTCATCTGTGCCATTGAAGAGTTTTTCAATCACAGATGTATAGAATCTAGACAACTATCTTAATCTAGATGTTTAATTTATAGACCAAGAAAGTTAAATGAAATGAGCGTTGAACATGCTACCCAATTTAGTCAATATAAACCATATATTTCCCTTTGTTTTCTCTAAGGTTTAAGAGATACAGGTGTACAGTAGCAGAAGAGAGCACAAACAGTAATAAACCACCACCTGATAATATATATTTGATAAACTAAGACTAAAAAAAATCAATATTTCTTTCTGGTCTGAAGGAGAGGAGTTGAAACCTTGAAAGACTGCTATAAGACAATGGGAACACTCTGATGATGTATTAGTCATATTAACCACAGTTTAAAAATTCTTGAAGGTGAAATCCTTATTTTTATTTTAGTATTTTGAGAAACATATTTTACTATAAATTTATTTGATTCTTGTTGTTCTATAATCATGTTTTTAAGATATATTTGGATTTCTTCTAAAACTGGTTGGAATACCTCTTGTTGTCTTACAAGGTAAATTTCAGAACTATTTCTAATTACTACAGTAAATAGAAAATTACACAAATACACTATATAGCATGTTAGTAAAGCATTAAAACATATTTTCTCTTGAGACTTCTGCCCATAATACGATGAAAACATTTTCTTTACAATCCCCAGTATATTACAATATGTAAGCAAACTTTTGGGTAATAGATTCCCTTATACCTGTTTCACTATTCACTTAGATCGACTGCAGAATCTCTAATGGATTTTATTCACAGAACCTGTTAACTGTAAACAGTTTCAGGAATCAAGCAGGTTAAGGATAAACTGATGCGATGATAAGATGAAATTAGAAATGGAAAATGTTAAATCTCTTCACATGATGTGAGGATAATTCATTAATTTAGAGCAAGAAGTAGCTTACTGTTAGACCTCTACACTAAATTAAGTTTAGCTGTATTTTTCCTTGGTCTCTGTTTACCAGAAATTTTATATATGTGCATATAGGCTGAACTGTGACAAGGCAGGTTGATATATTGCGAAGTAGATAAGACCTATGAGACCTGTCTCTGCCAATTTTTCTTAGTTTAGCTGAACATGTATGACTATGATCTCCAGAAAGACTTCATAATATTGAAAGTTTTCTTGTTTATAGCTCAACAGCTGTCTGTGGAAAGAGTTTTTACAACTTTCAGCTAACTCCAGAATAGATTGTATTCTAGCTTTCAAATTCTTTCCAGTTTTCTGTCTTTACAGTTTAAACTTTATTTACCATTCAGATTCTTGTAAGTGAAAAAGACTTTCTTCAATGTCCTTACACAGTATTTTATTAGATGTCTGGAAACAATGAACATTGAGTAAGGTGATGTCTTGGTTCAGTTTGCTTCACTGATATCATCTCTAGTCTCCTTTTTATTCCATGTATTTCTATTTATCTAATCCAATTATTTGTTCACCTTTTTAGTTTAATGCATCTTTCTGGTGGATAGTCCTCCTGGAAGCTTTATGCAGTTTGTATTTTGCATTAGAGTTAGAGACACTAAAATGATTAAGGGATTGGAGTATCTAACATATAAGGAGATGCTGAGAGAGCTGGGATATTTTAGCCTCAAAAAGAGAAGGCTCAGGAACATTTTATCAATGTGTATAAATACATGATGGGAGGGGAGACAGAGTCAGGCTCCTCTCAGTGGTGCCCAGTGAAATACAGACAAAAATATAAGAAATCCTACTTAAACCTAAGAATTTTTTTTTTTT
>NW_009951048.1:0-1969 GCF_000696875.1 Nestor notabilis | reverse complement strand
CAAGGTTTTTACTGAAGGATACATTTAACAAAACTCACTCTTCTGTTTATGCGCGGTTTTTATCTTTTCCAATCCCTGCAACTATGCAAGCAGTAGAAGCCGCGTGTATGAAGCAAATATACATGGCAGCAGTTGCATTTGCACAACCCCCTAGCGATACACCATGTTAACGCAGGACGGATGTCCTACTTTGATTGGCACAGCACAGCTATTTAGACATGTCCAGGTTAAACCACAACAAAGGTTTGCACAAGAAGCAACACCTCTCTTTACTTCTTTCTTACAGTATTGGCGTGGATGCATTACCTTTTCAAGATACAAGCTACATTTCTACAGCATCTGCAAAGCTGGGTTCCATTCAGCCCATAAAAACCATGGGGGTACATCAGGAAAGCTCCCACTTCTCTTTTTTGACAACCCAAACCTCAGCACACAGCATACTTAAAATCTAGGCCACAACAAAAATAATGCTGTTTTAACAAGACTAAACATACCTTGATATACTTTTTTTTTTTCCCCTAAAGCCACCCTTGCTGCTGCAGCCACCATCAAGACTACTTGCCCTAATAACTTAGCTTAATTCTAAGGTGCTTTATAACTTCTGTAATTCCCCCATCTGCAACTAATCTCAGTCACCTGAAGTCAATAAAGTTCACATCTGCTACTTCAAATTTCCACTAGGTGCATATATGGTTTAGGAGTCAAGAGCTGTTAGTAGTTTTCTTGAAATTACTGGCTCATGTAGTCTGTGCAGTTTCTTCAGTCCATCAAAAACAAATTTCTTATAAAACTGGACTTTAAAAACAATTTTTAATCTCATAATCCAAACATATTCTCTTGAGACCACATAGTGCTGGCAAACAGGCTGACTACAGTGTTCTAACTCATATAACTAAGGTTTACTCTTAAAATTTGTTCCTCACAGTAGCAGTACGTCCCCTTAAGACAGCAGAACCAGTACTTTAAAGCAAGTGGGAACCTGGAAATTCTCTTCCTAGTTGAACATTATTTATTAGGCAATATTACTGGTTTTAGAACTTCAAAAAATTGGTTACATTATCTAAAGCACCAAAGCCTTTCCCTTTAAAAAAAAAATAAATCTTAAGAATGATGTGAATGCCCAGATTTCTCTATTGGCTTATTCCTTTCACGAGAAGCAGGAGAGGAAACGAAGGCGTGCTGACTCATATGGATGGTTGCATAAAATGCAGCAATGAATGTCTGATATAAATCTAGCCCAAGCATTGCTTGGAGCATCTCTTAGTGCGGGCAGGAAAAACTCTTTATTTTCGGTACAGGTAACCTTCAATGTGAAATAAGTGAGAATTTATAATGGCAAAGTCTGGAGCTTTTCACCTGTACCCTGCTAACATGCAGCTTTTCAGCTATTCAGTAGGGCCCATATTCAGGCACAGAAGTAGGTCAGAGGCAGCAGCTCACACAAAGATGCTCTTTGCCAAGACAGTAGGTGGCACAAACGGATAGCTTTGGACGCCCTTGGCCTCTGCCTTCCCCACACAGCAATGTCCTATCCTGGGGACACTGCAGCACCGTGGGGAAATAAGCAGCCTTTAAAATTTATTGTTTAAATGCATGTAGCTTGGCACTTCTCTTAGAAAAAGCAACCCTTTTCAATGCACAGAACTGCATGTACATGCAATAAATTTTTCTTCGAAGAAAAGTTGTAACTGTACGAAAAACTGCGGACAAGGCCTTGGGAACAAGCCTGAAGAGCAAGAGGAGCAGGGCAGACAGGAGACCCACCGCGGTGCGCAGAGAGGTCCGGGAGCGCCGGCTGAACCCCAGCACTGCAGGATGCCTCGACGCAGCTCAGGTGTGGGGTCACCAGCCCAAACCTGCGGCAAGGTTCGCTCGGGAAACCCGATCTACCGCTATAGGCCCCCGAGCCCTTGCTCACAGGCCCGTTTCTGCCCTCAGCGGCTGCTGCACCGGCAGCGCCCGCGAGGCG
>NW_009951047.1:0-1808 GCF_000696875.1 Nestor notabilis | reverse complement strand
AAAAAAAAAAAAAAAGTATTAAAGTTTTATTCCCTAATACATGGCCATAGGGCCACAGCTGTTCATAGTAAATACCCACCCCCCACAAATCATCTGCACAACTGATCTTGCACTTACTCAGAGTCATCACTGGCACAGGAGGAGCAGATCATGTTTAATAGGTGTATCGTCTGGTCAGTGCAGGGATTCTTGCACTGTTACCAGTTACGCTGAACTTAACCCCTTTACATAAATGGAATCAGACTTGTGTCTTCCATGCTTAATGAAATTAGGTTTACACAAAACCAAATAATATACCATATATTATGGCTAGATTGCTCTGCAAAATATCAGGCTTAAAAAAAGCATATTGATTTAAATGATGCAATAGACCAGGCTCCGTACCAATGCAGTTTCTTTTCTCTTCAGGAAGGCCACCTGGGGTAGATACAGACATCTGCTTCCAATGAACTGGCTATTATGGTTTGGCTATAAGATTTGCATGCAATCTTTTAAGGAATGTTAAATTAAGGACTGTGACTATTAAAAGTCTAATTTTAATAACATTTCTAACATTTACTCTGGTACACTTTATGAGTTGCAGAGAACATACAATAAATTGTGGTATATCTGAATAGTTACCTGGAATCCAAGTCTAGTGCATCAGAATTCAGGACCTTGGAGTTCACCCTGGCTTGCTGTTTCATTATGCTTTCATGTTCCTCAGGAACAGATAATAATAAGAAACATAAAAAATTTAGTTCACTGCTTTAAGCCATTATCAAATTGATTATTCTTACAACCTTATAGAGTATTATATTTTGTCACAGTAGGATGAACTGAGGCAGGAGAAAAGGTGTAGGGGGACTTTCCTTACCTCATTATGAACACAGTAGTTCAAGAGGGCACCACAGAAATGCTGCCCTATTGACTCCAAGTCTTTCACATCAAAATGAGTACTTTGTCTGCAGCCTGCAGCATCAACAGGAGCAAGACAGAAATGAAAATGTCAGTCATCCTGCTGACTGCTAGGTAACTGATATTTCAGGATGGTGGCTGACTGCAAATTCACCGACAGATGCTAGATAGGTCTATGACTGCTGTAGTTTTAAACAAATGATATTATAGATCATTATTCTGCCTATATGAAGAAATCTATCCACTCAGAGGGGGTTAACTGTAAGGCATAGTTAACTGATACCCTAATCCAAAATTCCTAAAAATACAACTGGCTTTAGTTACAGCTTTTAATTTGCCATCCACTAATATTGTTGTTTCATGATACATATGCAATAATGCTACTGGTGGCCTGAAAGGTTGCTAAGTGAATGTCCTAGTTTTAGTGTTTTTTCCAGCTCTTATCTAAAATCATCATTAATTTCTACCCAATGAGACAGAACACCAAAAAAGGGAAAAAACATGAAAAACCACATTTTTTTCCATGAAAAAAATGGAAGTAAAGGTCTTGTTTGATTATTCTTACTAAATAGCTACAGGGAATTGTCTTACCCAACTTAGAGCCACAGATAGAGGCTTCCAAAGTGTAGCTGTTGTTGATGCCCATCTTCCACATCACCACTCGGCCTGTGCCTTCTTTGCTCTTTCGTACTCTGAAACTGCAGTCTGGAAATGAGAACTTAAAGACAGGTACAGCATTAGCCAGTGAAATAAACAGGAAAACACAATAATTCAATTTTAATCCTGCAAGGTTTTTTTAAATTCTATGTACCAGATAAACAATTGTGAGTTTTCATTCTACTTGAATATTGCACAACATACCCCAAGAAGATCATAGAAACATAGAATCACAAAATGGTTTTGGTTGGAAA
>NW_009951046.1:0-1715 GCF_000696875.1 Nestor notabilis | reverse complement strand
GCCATATGGTATGGGATATCCCTTTGGTCATCTGGGGTCAGCTGTCCTGGCTGTATCCCCTCCCGAGTATCCCCAGCCTACTCACCGATGAGGTGGTCTGAGAAGCAGAAAAGACCTTGTCTCTGCGTAAGCACTGCTCAGGAGTAATTAAAACATTTCTGTATTATCAACACTGTATCTAGCACAAATCCAGAATATATCCACACACTAGCTACTATGAAGAAAATGAACTCCATTCCAGCCTAAATGAGTACAAATAATTAAAGCTGGTTTTCCTATATATATTTCCATTTTCTATTGAACACTTGTTTCACCACCCTTCAGAAAAGTGTATTATAATATAACTAGTCATAATTTACCAGAAAGTTCTGGTTCAAGTGTCTCATTGCTTAGAATAAGGTCCCAGAGGGCTGCACAAAGGCATGCAAAAAATTTGTGAGGAAATCATAGAGAACAGCACTGTAGCTACAGTGACATAAGAATAAATAAATAAGAAAATATATAAGTAAATAAATACATAGTAAATACCGCACTTCTGATTTATCAGCTGTAGGAAAGCTTTAGCAGATGAACTAGTGTTTCTGCATCCTTCTTAATATTTTCCTAAAATAAATATAGTACTGTGATGCTTTATCACATGCAAGTGTTTTTTCATATATTGAAATCAATATTTATTTTTGCTGAATATGTACTAAATTTTTGAGTGCTTTATATGGAAGGATAAAAATCCTAGATGACATCTTAGCAATTTATATTTAAGGATAAAAACTGCTAGCATTTTCACAACACAAATTATGGTTTGGGTCAGTTCATGTGGGAATATTTAACATAAAGCTTACCACAGCCTTGCTGAAATTAATGAGAGTTTTTGCAGTGACTTTACTGTTACTAGGATGTTATTCTATAAACAGTAATTATTTATATAGACTTATATAAGAAATACAGTGTCACTGTAAGGTGGTATTATTACTTTACCAGCATGATTCCTATGATTTGTGGGACACTTCTTTGTCCTATTACACAGAGTGTGCACATGTCAAAGTGGAACCAGGAAAGTCCTTAGTTTAAGGAAACTTTGGCATGCTAGAACAAGCTTTTCCAGTAAATACAGTTCAGAACACAACCAAAAAACTGTCAGCTAGTCCATGCACTTGAAGGTAATCCTCTAATTCAGTCTGCTGCAGTGGAATCTCCAAGTTCTCTTCAGACATCAGCAGAAGCAGAAAAAATATTTATTTCACCAAAATTACTTTTATTTTTGCTTTTTCTAAGACTGAGTCTTTGTTCTGGAAATAATGGTATTATTTCAGTGTTGCTTACAAACTGAAAGACACACTCATATGCATACACACACATACATAAAATCGTGTATATATAAATGTGCTCATGCACATATATATGCATTGGGACAAATAAAAGTGGGTTGTCTTTAAAAGATTAATTTAAATTCTAGAGAACTGTATAATTTTGCTTACATTAAAAACAATATCTTTCTTATTCTAATAAGCTACTAAAACATAAAACTAGAAATCCTGCTTTTTTCAGTCTGTAGGGCCAAACAGTACAGTGTATGAGACAAGAGTCTTATTAAACCAGCAGGATATGATAATAGCATTGAAGTGTGTTTGCAATGCATATGTACAAAAACAAAGACAAGGTTACAACTTCTGCCTTAATGTTGCCATTTCCTGACTTTTGGCTGATTAACTGTATGT
>NW_009951045.1:0-1726 GCF_000696875.1 Nestor notabilis | reverse complement strand
AAATCTGGAATAGAGAGTGTTGGTTGGACTGAATTTAGCTTGTCAAAATCTTTGGGGTTTTGCCATCACTTAAGATGAATGTTCCTTTTACAATATTTATTCTCATTATAAACATCACAGTTAGCATGTACTGCTCCATCACCATTGATTTTTTTCTTCTCTTTGGGACATTTGTAGCACTGAGTCTGTAGTACCACATCATCCATTCAGCTTTGTAATATTAAAAGATTAGTCACATAAACTTTTAGATTGACTTGCCTGGCACTAGAAAAAATATTCAAAGTCATGCAGCAGAAACAATTTCATTGTAAGAAAAACCCCTTTGTATATGAATACACTGGCTGTATATGAAAATCTGATCCACATGCTGATATAGAGGTAACATCACAGGAGATGATTGTTACAAAAATTATCTTTAGTGTTTGAAGATGTAAAAACTCTTGGATTTGTTCAAAGACTAAATTTCCTCTAACAATTCTGACATTCTCCTATGCAACATAAAATGTGAAAGGTACAAATTAAGGCAGATGTTAACCTCTCAGGAGTGGTTTTGTAGTTAATTCTTAAGTTTTTAAATACAGATGATCTTTGTTCCAGGCTAGAGATAATTGGTTTGATGGTTCAGTGACTGTACTACTAAGATCATGTGGGTATAAAGGCCATCAGGCTGTAATCCTCAGAGACTGAAGCAGAACAAAAAAGATATATGTTTGTGTAACTCAGGTTGACCACAGTAATTCACAAGTGATCCCTGTATTTTGTCCAAAAAGGGGAATTAAATGAAACAACTTACTTGTCTGGTTTCTGTGAAAATATATGTCAACAAGAAGTCTAACAAATCTGATTTAGTCACAGTTTGATGATCTCATTATATTTGCTTCACTACCAACTTTTGATTTACATTAATGTTCACTACAGTTTTAATTGCATTTTCCTTCATGTTACATTTTACTGCTATAATCTATAGCTGTAACTGAAAAGGATTTAATTTTTAATCAGGCATGTTTTATGTCAAAAAATATGTATCGTTTTAATGTGACAAAAATTTACTTTCTTGGATAGAACTATTGAGTTGTAAATTCAGAAACTGCATTTATAAAGTATTAGCCTGGCAACCAGTATGGATATAGGCAAATGAACAGATAGACAAACCTCAGCCTGATCAAGAAATGTTTGCTGAAAAGATTTAGTCCCCAGATTTTAAACTGAAAGTTAGTTTATTATTCTAACAGGCAAGCAATTGTAGAAATATTTGACAACTTGACATACAGTTTATCTAAATGGTGCCCTACAAGGGAGTCCTTCAATTCACGTAGGACTATAGAATTACAGATATGTTCTGCATCTGAAATAACTGCACTGGAGTAAACCTAAACCCAGAACTGTTAATAGGTTGACACTGGATTTTCTGGGGTTTGGGTTTGGTTTTGTCTCATGGATTCAGCTGTCAGTGCCTTCCTCTTCCACCCTGGACAGTCCCAGCTGCACTACCTGAAAAACATACTTGAATTTCTGATAGTGCTCTGACTTACCTATTACTGTCTAGTGTCCTATATTCAGTATTTTACATATACTGTCTAGAATACACTTTCACAAATAAATCTTTGGGTGTTTATTGATTATCTTAACATTTTAACCTTATATCTACATTGAACATAATGGTATTAATGTTTCACTTAAGTACTCATTGAGTATACTACTGTTCAGTATTAGTCAAGATTGGGTC
>NW_009951044.1:0-1908 GCF_000696875.1 Nestor notabilis | reverse complement strand
ATAAGATATATCCTAAGAGGAAATCCCCCTGTCAGCCAGATCAAAGTGGGGAAAGTCTGGTAGGGTTGTGTATGCATGTGCTTATGTGGGCATATTAAACCTTGGAACAGGAACAAACCTAGAAATGTTCATGTTTCCAAGGGAAAGGAAGTTCCTTTTTGTTTCTTCTCCTTCTTCTTATGTCTGGGGGAAAATAATTCTATTCAATTTTTAAATAAAATATGAAGCCAACTTTTTTGCTCCTGGGAACTCCTTTCTTTGTATCCCCATTTCTTTCATGAGCCAGGGAACCTGAGAACCCTGAGACTGTACCTTTGGCTTCCAGGAATGTTGGGGTTGCAAGAATGGTAAAAGCTACAGAAATGCTGAAATTATGGGCTGAAAAGATTTGCACTATGTCATTTAAGATTCAGGGCCCCTGAACTGAGTTCTCAGGCAGCATTTTATGGAGCTGACAGGATGCCAGGCAGGTTTTTGAAAGAACCTGGCTTATGTTTCTGAAACGTTACTTCATCAGATATTTTGCACATGTGAATATATAGGGCTCTGTGTTTTTCTGGCCTTCGGGTAAACACAAGGTTTGATTCAGCTGGGTTCCTAGGTAGTAATTTTCCCCAACAACAGAGCTCTTGCCCCCCACTCTGTTATCTTCTGTATGAAGGTTTCTTGCATTAGGAAATGGAGAGTATGTAAAATAACCCTTTAAGTGACTTGCTGTACCACAGAGAGAGCGCTGATGCCTGGTGTGCTGATATTAACAGTGATTTATCTCAAAATGAGCTCCCATCATAACTGAAGCATGTTAATCTGCTCATTGCTGGTAAAGCTGGGGACTGTAGGTGTTCTTAGACAAAATGTTTAGGAGGAATCGTTGACTCATGGCAATTTTTAGTCATTCTCTGAAATGATACTATTAATGTGTATGGGATCAGCAGAGCACTTGTTTCTCAATTCTATTATCTTGTTTTTACATTCAGTAGCATCTTCCTTGGCACAGGAGGAGGATAGCAGATTCATGTTTGAGCAATCTATTTGATATTGCTTTTCTCTAAATCACTAAACCCTGTCATTTTCTAGTGTGGCAGGATTTGCTGTAGCAGATTAAATCCAGTCTCCTTTTGATAGCAATGGCAGGTTGTTGGTGCTCCAGACAAGGATTTAAAACTGGACTGTAGGTGGTCTGCCCTACACATGATATTAATTTGATCTTCTCTTACATGATGAGAAAAGGCAGTGTCAGCCTTAAAGGTTTCATCTACTCTGTTTTCAACATTATGAGGTTACTAAGAGCCAAGAAGAATATCATCTCATTGGCAGGTAGCACAAGGACCTACAGAACGTCCAAAAGCCTTTTCCAGGAAACAGGCATGGAGAATGCCTATGACACCTGTAGGGCTCTAAAGCCAGGATAAACAGCTTCATGTGAGAATCAAACCACAGGTACTGTTGTTGTGAGTAATACTATTTATAATGGTAACATCAGTAATTTACACAGAGGATGGTGGTGGCTGCCCTTGGGTATACAGGGAAACAAACAAAAGTATTTGTTCTGCAATCATACTGGGAGAAAAGATATCTTAAATTCCAGTGTTTTGTAAGGAGGAAGCTCCAGATTACACTACACTTTGCCATTAATTTTTTTGGCATCTCTGTTATCAAGACATTCCCAGTGGATGTTTTCAGCATGCTGC
Organism: Nestor notabilis; assembly: GCF_000696875.1. NCBI lineage: Eukaryota > Metazoa > Chordata > Aves > Psittaciformes > Psittacidae > Nestor > Nestor notabilis. The sequence continues at coordinate 217 of NW_009951044.1, read as the reverse complement.
AGCTCAGACACTTTGTTTTAGCAGTAAAAGAACACCGTGGTACTACTGCTCGTTGATCCCAAGTGTAACTCCAATAGAGTTCACATCGTAGCATAAGAGAATTATCTCTGAAATGAAAGCCTTGTGTGTTTTTGATTGCTCTCAGCTTTTGCATGGATTTTTTTCTTTGAACTACAGTCTCAACTTGTGACTACCATGCCACTGCATTACTTTCCCT
>NW_009951043.1:0-1981 GCF_000696875.1 Nestor notabilis | reverse complement strand
TTTCTTTTTCCTTTTTTCTTTTTCCTTTTTCTTTTTTCTTTTCATTTTTTTTCCCCCAGAACAAAGAGCACAATGACTAATTCAGTGGGAAAACAGCCTAACAAACAAATTTTCTGTCCCAAAAGCACTTCTTTTGATCTAGGCTCTTCTGTATTTTGAAATGACTTATGTCAAGGCCATTGAGATTTCTGGTGTTAGAACACTAATTTGGTCTTGCACAGAATTACTGTCAACTGTTTTGTAGTCTGAAATCTATGGAAGCAATAATAGAGAAACATTCACATGGCCTATTTACTGGATGAGGTTGCATAAATTCCATCTGATTATGTATAAATGGTTATTAGGAAAGGATCTCAAACAAGAGTCACAAGAGAGCTACAAATTTTCAAGCAGTCTATTACAGAGCCATTTTATAGGAGCTGTGGTTTCATGAGTATTGGAAATTTTATTGGCAATGACTTCTGGACAATAACATATTATGTTTTTACAGGCCAGCTTCAAACCGTACAGTTCAAGTACTAAACAGGTCTGTACTTTTAAGTCAGAAATATTAAAAGCAAATGAGAGAAATAGTTATTGATAATGAAAATTCCTCTTGGGCATCAGAGAATAAAAATGTTAAGCCTCATTGGATTTCATGAGGCATTACGAAGTTCTGAAGACATGTTTTCTTATGAGAACTGAATGTAGTAATTTATCAGCATAAAGCTGTGAGTTTGAGTAGATACTTGGGTTGTAGCAGAGGGAAATGGCGGAAAAGTTATTCACGTCAGGGGGCAGTTTTAGAACAGGTAGTTTGTGTCATATTAAGACACAAAGGCCTGAATTCTTTAAAGTTTACTTGTCCATTAATTCATTCTGTTTCAAGATCTTTCATCCCTACTGTGATCCAAGGCTATCCAAGATCAGAGAGAAGTCCTAGTAGGGCAGAAAGAAATCCTATGGTGCTAAAAAGGCTTTGAGGTAGATCCTATTACTGAAAGCATGATAGTTGACATCACAGGTTGCAAAAAGACATAGGAGGTCACATTTAGAAATTTGCACCTGTAAAATATTGTTTAGACCTTACTGATTAAGGGTGACAGAACTTGCACTACACTTTCAAACCTTTCACCCATGCAGTGAACATTGCAGGCACATGCTTGTGGCTTTAATTGTCCTATTTTAATTTGCAGTGGTTGTTCATTTTCTGTGGAAAGCCTGTGAGCAGTTTTGCCACTGGGATCATTCTTTGCTTGCATACAATCAAATAGGTATTACACTTTAGTACAGATGCTTCTGTTTTTATGTATCTTTTACGAAAAATAAGCCTTGTCTAATGATCACTTCTCTTTGATAGATATAGAACTTCAGATTCAAACCTGAGACTTGGTATGGTATGAGCAAAAGCAACTGCTTCTGAGATGGAGACAACAGAACCTGAAATAAATTCAAATTTTAATTAAGTTCAAAAGAAATATGATGTCTTGGGGCAGGAAAAGAGGAAAATAACTTTTGCTTGGTTGTTATTTTTTTTTCCTGAATTAAATTTTAGCTTGAGTATTATACAAAACAATTTTTTGTGTCTTGATGGCTATGATATTAGAAGATGTTTGCATCTGCTCAGTCTTTGAATCTCCTCTGAACCTCAGTAGTTGCATTCACGGTGATTCAGACTAGGACTGGAATGTGTAAATAGAGTTTGTATCTAAAAATAACCCAACTGTTCGAGAGCTCTGAAAATAATGAATTAGATTACTGTTTCTTAAAGAAAGTTGAAAATATCTCTTAAAGGTGAAAAATTAATATCAAACTCATCATTATCATGAAAGTCATTCAAGAAGCTATATTTTCAATATTTGCAGTGAAGAATTATCTCTAGCTCTACTAATTATCTCTTAGTCTACTTGGAGCATTCCAAGATCAAGCTTCAGCATGTGAAGAAGAATCCCATACTTTCTTATTAGAGTACTGTAACCTTGAAAAAGTGGATTGTCTGGGG
>NW_009951042.1:0-2022 GCF_000696875.1 Nestor notabilis | reverse complement strand
CGCACAAGTCCAGGTAGATGACATCAACTGCATAGAATACATAGTTTTTCTTCTTTGTGACTAGTAAAGTAATAGTTCAGTTGTGCAAAGTTTTCTTCAGTTTGCCTTTAGAGAAGTTAGTTCTGTGTAGTGAATAGAGTGATTGCTATCCTGGACATCTTTGTTCTCTGATACTGCATATTGACAAGAGGAATCCAGTGCTGCTTCCCTTTTGGGCAGGGCTGTCCACTAGGGTGATAGATCTCAGTCACTGCCATTCTGGTAGCACTAGTCTTGCACAGGAGAATGTGTTTCTGCTGCTCCAAGAGCCAGAGGTGTGTCCCTTGCACAGAAATGTCCCTTGCTGCTTCTCAGTTCAGTAATTCATTCATTCAAGAGTCACAAAACGTCTTCAGTGATGCCTCCCTTACTGGGCATGTATGATAACTTTTGGGTCAAGGGTCTCAAAGAGTAATATATGTAGAGAATGTTTCAAAGTCCATTGCCTTGATCTATGGGACTTTTGTACAAGTTTACATTACTGAGTATCCCTTTTCACTATTTCTGCATCTAAACTGTTCATAGGGAGGATTGCTGCATTGAACCTCCGGGATTAATTATTCACCTTAAGTAAGCAAGTTAGGATAAAATCATCTGAAACTATCAAATCATTAAGGTATCTTTTCCTTTATCTGATGTCAGTGTAACTTTGCAACAGCTTTTTGGGAGGGAGAAGAGCTTTTTACTGAATTTCAAGAAAGAAACTTTTTCAGCTTGGTGTTACTATTGATAGTTTGTAGCTCAGTGCAACTTTGATGCAAAAATAAGGCTATTTTTAAGCTGTGTTTCTTTATAGAGATCTTTTCAGAAAACAAAACAATAGCAAAATAATTGATTAGCTGTTTTGAATTAATTTGTGAATTTATGTTTTAATGTGACTTGAAAGAGTTACTGCATGAGAAGGTTGTCCTTGACTCTCTATTGGTCCATGCAGGCCATGTGTTAACACTTTGGCAGCTGAATAGATGAGACGAATTACACCTGAGACAATTCAGGGGAGATTTTGCTCCTTAGTGTCTCTGTATAACAGTGTTACAGATAAATTAGTGGCTATAACTACCACTTTGAAGATAATGGTCCTCTGGCTAATTTTACAGCTAGCCACAGAGATTCGCTGAAACACTAGGGAAGAAACAGTTTCTACTAGAAAATATTTTTTATATTCTTGTCTTTGATATCGATCTGAAGGCTTTGTTAAGCTGCTTATTCATCAGTGTTCTAGCATTGTAAGAGGACATCAAAATATAGGTTTGTTCTTGGCATATAGAAATATTCTTGTGTTCTTGGCCAAAGAAGTATTGTCATGTACATCATGTATGCATCAAATACTGCAGTGTAACAGCAGTGATGTTTTTTTTCATTAACTTTATACTAAATTGTTCTGAGAGGGAATAAAAGTAGCACTGATTTAAACTAAAATACCACTTCAAACTGTGTGATTACTTGAATCTCCTGTAAAGTCTGTGATGGTTTTTGTGTATGCTTATACAGTATCACAAATTCTGGATTGGAAGAGCACACAATTGTGTTTACACAATGTTTATTCCAGGGGAGGAGGAGTTAGAGGGGTAGTGACTCCTAGATTTCTTTGTTCATGTAGTAATCCAAGATGTCTCTGTTCACTGTGGATGTACGCATAATCTGTTATTTGTAGAGAGAGGACAGTTGTGGGGTGTTTTGTTTGGTTTTTTTTTTTTCTTAAATAGGACAGGCATTTATACCTTGCCCTCTTTGGTGCTCAGCAAGTGGGCAGATGGAGAAGCATGTCTCAAAGAGCTGCTTTTTTTTTTTATGTATGAATTTTCATCTGCTTAACTAGTTGCTCCATGCCTTTGACTTGAGTATCTCCCATAGGTAACCTTTAGTCCTTTTATGACTCGAGAAGGGTAAGTTCTACCTGAAACATGTACACAATGTTTTTACAGCTTTGGGGGTTATATTTCTGATAAGTTATTAATTAATTATAGTTATATAATATATAAT
>NW_009951041.1:0-1947 GCF_000696875.1 Nestor notabilis | reverse complement strand
TTTTTTTTTTTCCTTTTTAAAAACATGAGTGGTTACTAGTGCTATTGGCATCTAGAGGGATGTTATTATTTTACTTGTTCTTATCTCTTACTGAATGAAGCAAAATCAAACAGAAGATAGGAAGTAATTGGGTAGATGTTTCTTCTAAAGACAATGGAATAAAAGTTTCTTAGTAGCGTCTGAAGGGTAAGGCTCTAGGAACACATTTCATCTTCTTAACCTGGGCACCTCCTTTGGTTGTGCCCCGACCACAGAGCAGCATGAGAGCGGATGCACACTTTCTTCCTTCATCTGCTTCATAGATGCTACTGCATGAAGAGAAGAAGAAAATGCTCACCTGGTCTCAGGAAGGGAGCATGCAGTAGCCTATGCCAAAAAATCAGCTACTCTGAATGGTATTCACAAACATACTCTAGTTGCCAGAGAATGTGTCTGTCGCATGATTTTAATGCAACTGTTTCCTATTAAACAATGCCTAACAAGAAAACTTTCATGAAGAAATGAAATAAATAAGAAAAATTGCTTGATTCAGGCCAATGATTCCATTAAAATTAACCAAAATCCTTAGTATTATTCCTCATTTGATGAATAAATAAATATTTTTTGATAGAAATCCATAATGTCTTAAAACAAACAGAAAGGATATAACTTGATGTCTTTATAACCAAGATACACAAAAAAGCAAACTTTTATATGGGAAAGTTAATTAATTACAGAATAAAGTAAGAAATAGAGAAGCTTCTGAAACTGTGTAAAAATGGATTCTTCCTAAATAATTATACCTAATAAAGTGAAAATTTATAATTCAGAAATTTTCCCAGAAGGTGCCTAAACATATATATGAATATGTCTGTGTTTCATGAAGTCACTATTTTAAATGACGGTGGGAAATTAAAATAGACTAATATTATTTAGATAATAATGAATTTAGAAAATAGTATTATTTATGAAAATAACAAAGCAGAAAAAGACAATAATTTAAAACTCTGGACAAATTAGATAACTACAAATAGCTTGTCATGAATTTTTTCATGAGACTTCAATATCAAAAAAATATTTTTTTTGTGATAGTTTCAACAGATTTTCCAACTCAAATATTTTGAAATAATCTAATCTTCTTAATAATTTAAAAATGAAAAAAATATAATTTCTCTACTCAAAAAAAAAGTGAGGGTAGAAATCATTTCCAGGTATTAGGTACTTAGTGTGGCATTTTTTTTTGCCTAAATATAAATGTCTAAACTTGGGCTTCTAATGTTTCTTTGTAGTTTTAGCAAAACATCTCTGACCTTCTGAAACAGCAGCCAGAAGCCAGGTGAAATCTACTAAGAAATTTCAAATGCCACTAGACACCATCTGTCCTCAACTTGAATGTATATATATATAATCCCTCCTCCCCCAAACTCATCTAGTGGTTAATGGAGATCCAGGAATTAATTTGTCCAACTGTAATTGCTAATGGAATTTAACATGTCAGATGCTACTAAAGACATCTGTGCAGACTTAGTGTATATGACACAGAAGCAGTAGCAATGCCCTGTAACAGTAGTGGAAACTATGCAAGTTAGTCTAGGACATCTCAAAGCCAGTAGACATACTTGTGTCAGCAAATGACTCATGTCATGAGTCAGTAAGATCAGTGGAAATTGGAGAGATAGATAAACAACTAACCAGATGTGTCTGCATCAGGATGAACTGATCCCTATCACCATGATACAGACTAGAGCTAGCACCATTTGCAAAACATCTGAGACAACCAAGGAGGAGTTTTTTCTATCAGTATTAGCAGTTAGAACATTGTAAATGCAGCTAGTCTTTTATGGTTTGGAAATGGAACCAAACCTCATATGAAACATATGAAAGAGAAATTAAAAAAACTAACACTGAAAAACAATAATATCAGTTGTTACAATGGAAGTATTTAATGGAAGCATTTACCACTTCTTT
>NW_009951040.1:0-1953 GCF_000696875.1 Nestor notabilis | reverse complement strand
CTGGCTTAACTTGGGCCCTGAAAGTTGCTCGTTTGCATCAGTGTATCACTGCACCTGACAGCATCAGCTCTATCTCTTAACAACACTGCTACAATAAATTGGTATTCTTGGGATGCTAATTTCCCCCTTCATTTTATCGCAAGGCAATATCCTCAGTCAGTCAGTCCTTAACCATCCCAAAAGACTTCCAACTTGAAGCAAAGAAGGAACAGTGCCTCCATGCATGTAGGTGCATGTATTGTTGAAGTTGTCAGTCTATTTGTATAGGCAATGTACAAATGTGCTGCCCTCCTTCTTATACAGCTGCAAGGCAATTTGGACTGAACCAGCCCTGTTCCTGCTCTTCAATGTTTTCAAAGGTCCCATGCAACAAAACCAGTTATTCTGAAACTCTCAGCTGAGAGACTGTCCCAGTCCTTCACAAGGTGGTGGAAGACTGTTTCTGGATGTCATCTTCCTCTGTTCTCTTGTTTGAGCACCAAATCAAGGTCCTCTATTGTGAACAGCATCCATGGGTAAAAATTATGTGTTATGGAGCAAAAAATTGGCACTCTTCTGTATGTGACCCACTTACAACCAAGCACTCCTCCTCCTTACCACTGATTCTGGTTTTCTGATGGTGATTTTGGTTTGTTTCATTTGCTAGGATTTTTTTATTCATGAATGTATGTATTTATTTAATTTCCCCTGGGTCTGGTGGGACCCTGAAAAGGTGCAAATTAAGTGCTGAAGAGAAGCTCCTCAGATGCAAGCTGAACGGACTCTCTGGCTACCCAGGTGAGGGAGAAGGGAAGGGCTTCAGTGCTTCACAATTAAACTGTCTAGTCCTGCTGGTTCCTACTGTCTCCTCTCCCTGCACTCTTCTCAGCTGTACTTAGCTGTACAGCTGTATTCTTACCATAAGGCATTCCCTGGACACAGCTAACATATCTGGGAATCACACCCTGGCACGCTTGAACTGAGCAGGAACTTTCCTGGCTCACAGCCTGGGAATGAGCTGAAAAGGGCTTGGAAGCTGGTATGGAAACCCTCACTAGCAATTCCCACTGGCATCTTGGTATCCCTCCTCTGATAAGGCTTCCCAGGGTACCTCAGATGGTTCCTACAAGATCCACAGTCAATTTAAGAGACAATTGCTGAAGAGGGACTGAAATGTAAGCTTCTGAACTGCAAGCCTCTGAACTGCCTTTTGGTGATAATACTTGTTCTTGGGCCTTAGAATTCCCAGCAGTAAATGCTAACAGCTGAGATCAGGCTGCTATACCCAGGTCTGAAGGACAGCTGGCAGAATTGCTCAGGTTAACCCCAGGCTGCCCTCCACGGTGTGGATTGAAAGTGAGGATTGAAAGTGTGTGTTGGGCATAGAGCAATAAGCAATAAGGAAAAAATAAATAACGGGAGCCCTTGGCAGAAAAATGTACCTTTTGGTGTTCCGAAAAAAAAGTGCCTTTTGACTGCTTTAGTCCTAAACTTTGTGGGTGACACAAACTTTTTGAGACTAAAAGGTATAAGCTGTCTGAAGAACAAGCCCTGAAGCTGACAGCATTGCGCAGACATCAACTGGCTGCCCTCTAAAAGGGCCAGCTAGAAGCTAGAAGCAGGGCTTGGCTGGCAACCTGAGGCAGTATCAGCTCTTCAGACTTCACCACTGCAGCAAAGCATGGGAAAACAATGCTAATAGTTGGGCTGCCAAGAGCTGATTTTGTGTTTTGTGATGCTGGCTGCAAAATGAAAAATCTCAGGATGTCTCTCTGCTGCTCCTCTTGCATTAAAGACAGAGGATTTTAATGAAATAAAAATAGCGTAGTCAGTATTAGACGACTCACCTGGCTAAACACCTATATCGATCCTTAGATAAGAGAGAATTTCTCACTTGCCCCAGCTTCACTGCTAACTTAAAAGGATTTTAAGTCCTTCAGGGAAACAACCATCCTTTTTCCCTTTCCTTTTCTG
>NW_009951039.1:0-2016 GCF_000696875.1 Nestor notabilis | reverse complement strand
CGGGAATTCGGCGGGGTTTGAGTGTTAACGCAGTACATCTACGTTATTCCTACCTTTGGGAACCTGTCAGAGGGACAGATCTTTTGCTCGGGTTGTGCAGGCTTCTTGGAGGACATGCAGAAGCCGATGGGATTTGGTGAGGGAAGGGATGCAGGGACATAGGATACAGCATGGGAGAGGCTGGGAATGAGTGGTGAGCACCAGCTGGGGCAGGCTGCCAGAGAAGGCAGAATTCCCAGGTGTCGGTCTGCTGAATATAAGTTGCAAACCTTCTTGTTTCTGTCTCAGCTCATGCCTTGAGTGTGTTTTGCAGTGAAAGGGTACCAAAATGGGTCCACGAAGTTATTCGGCCCATAGCAGTGGAATTGGAGTTCCTTATGCCACAGCCCTTCGCAGGGGAAATGCTGGGACTGTGCAGAGCCCTGGGAATAAATCTTGGAGATGGAGTCCTGCTTAACTTTGCCTACGAATCTACTGCGTAAGTGTCTGGTACTTACAGGATCTGGTAGGAATGGATGCTGAGAGTCATTTTAGCTCAATATGGGATAATGCACAAAAAGGCAGGTGTAGACATGTGGCAGATTATTTGCGCTGTTATTTCTCATACTCTTTCCTATGTCCAGCTCAAAGGTTTCATTCTTATCAGGTACGTTGTATCCTGAATTGAAAGAGAAATGCAAACCGTTTTTGTCTGTTAATAAAGGTAACGTATAGCTGTATAAATAAATAAAAGTATGAGAATAATTTTTGCTAATAAGGACTGTCAATTCAAAGTATTTGTGTTCATTTATCTTTGATCATGTAATGTACGCTCTTGTCATTTAAATTGTCCAATTTTGCTAAAAAGGAAAGTAGAAAAATTAGTTGCAATGTAGTTACTTTAACCTTTCATCTGAGATCAGGTTGCTTCCCAACCTCTTTTTGGATGAGCATTCCCAATAACTGTATAATGTGATCTTTTGGTTTGCACAATGGAAAATGGATGTAGTATCTTTATGACAGCAAACAAAACATCAGTGGAACGAATTCTCAGTTTTGTTGTCTTTTTTTTTTTTCCCCCTACATGTGCAGGAGAGTAATAAACATTTGGTGTTGCCTGTGAAGAGCCTGAAATTATTTCTCCATATAGAATCAACATAGGTTGTTATAAAAACCAGGCACATACAGCTGCTTGTATTTATTTTGATTATGATTTTTCTTACCTTCTGGTATTTGGCTAAAGCAATCTTTCTTTTAATAGGCATTAATATCACGTGAGGCAGTCGTTTAAATGTTAGCTCTCTTAGTACTTCACAAAGGATAGGTATTATTCTTAGCTCTGGTAAAGCTCATGAGATTTTAAGTTTCTCAGCTTTAACGTTACTAAAGAAAAAGCATCAACTAGGAACAAGCTACTTCTTTCTAGAATTTTTTACCTTTGCAGTTTTGAAAGACAGTGCTATATATCACTTGAAGGACATCATAATTTTTGAATTCTCTGCTTATTTGGAATTTCAGCCCACTTTCTGCTCTAGAGATGAGGTTAGATTATTATTGAGATAGCTGACACTTTAGCAACAACGGAAAGAACTTTGTTTGAACTTTTTATCAGTTGTGATTAAAAAGATAAGTGGAGTCCAAACTGAGATTAAATAATGTGCAATTGTGAGAATGAAATCCAAAATGTTGTAGACTGATGCTTTGTGGACATTTTTAGATTTTGGCTTTTCATCTCAATTTAGAAGTGAAATAATGAAACTGGAAATAATGAAATCATGAAGCAAAATGAAATAATGAATGTTTTCCAACTAGGATTGCTGCTTCCTACCTGGTCTGTTATATGTGACCTGATAAGTAATGTACAATTTTCTGTGTTAGACTGTGTGGAAAAGGACTTTCCCTTAGGAATATCATGCATAAACCATATGGAGTGTTGTGTAGTTATGCAGAGCTTCAGTCAAACCATTCTGACACACACACACCTTTTTTTTAATTTATTTTTTTATTTTTCTATTTTTTTATTTTTATTTTATTTCT
>NW_009951038.1:0-1997 GCF_000696875.1 Nestor notabilis | reverse complement strand
CCCTTCCTCCGCGCCCCGCCCGGCCCCCGCGACCTGCTGCAATGTTTATTGTGCCTCATCTTCTCCTTTCGCTTCCTGTTTTTTCCTCTCCCGCTTCAGCAGTAGTGAGTGCCGCACTGCAGTAGAGCCGTAAATACCTTTAACAGCTGCCTGCCAAACAGGGGGTGAAATACTGTCTTTGTTCGGATTTTTTTTTCTGCCCCAAGCACTCATAAAACACCCCGTGAGAATTATATTTGTTTGGGGAAAGAGAAACATTATTGGGAAATAAACGAATCGGTGGGTTTTGAGGTGCTTAAGAGACAAACCCAACGTGTGTTTCTTTGCTCGGGTTTCCCGGGTCCGCGGTTCACATCTCCTCCCTTACTTGCCCCAGACCCCTGCCAGGCTCGGGGAGGACAGGCTGCGCTTCTCGCCCAGGCAACTTGGACCAGCTAAGAGGGAGCCCAGCCTGACTTCCCAAATTGCAGCTGGCTCCAGGGATACCTGGGCACTGCAGAGAAGCGCAGACTGCTCTGTCCTGCGGGTTATTTTGTGGTGCTGTTCTTTCACTGCCCGTGCATCAGTAAAGTGTGGGCTAGGGCTCGGCTATTTCCTTTCAACAAAAAAAAAAGAAAAAAAAAAAGGAGATGACTCATAAATTCTGCCAAACACTTTGGAAAACGGAGCAGGTGTGAGAAATGTAAATGTGGATTCTGTATTCCAAAAATTACAGCACACCAACACATATAGACTCACACAGGCGCCCACGTTATATAGGTGTATAAATATATATAAAAATACAATTCTCGTATGTGCCATAAATACATATATACACACATCCATACAGAGTTAGTTATGAACACTCACAAACACATAGGTATATTTAAGAAGATACACATACTTATGTGTGCTTCAATGTTAATGAAAGAAATGAAAGAGGGAGCAAAAGATAAATAAATAAAATAAAAAAAAGAGCAAAAATGAGCAAGGAAGGAAGCCGTTTAGAAAGGAAAAAAAGCCAAGCTTCCACATAAACCACTGGGACCGTAAGTGCATATGTGTATCCGTATGTGTCAGCATATGGACCCGCAGACGCACATGCACATTAGAATTCGTTAGAACATCCTGCTTTTGTTTCCTTCTTTTCCCTCAGGCTACGAATAATTTCAAAACAGCTCAAGGACGAGATTTTTCGAAGTTTTTGGAGAGATTTATAGCCAAGCAGCTACAATTACTGTGTCACCTAGAAGGGATTCTGAGGGTGAAACCTAACGCAATACATACTTTCCAAGTTACTCTGAAAGACTGTTGCTATGTTGAAAACGATTCCTCCCAAATAATCCCCAAGTCCTTTAGCAGCAGAGGGCGGCCGGCTACTGCAGAGCCAAAGCGGGAGGAAAAAGCATCCTATCGCTTCCTGAGCTGGGCTCGGGCTCAGCAAGCTGAGAAGATGCTCAGGGATGGATTAAAGTATAATTTCTCCTGCGGCTTCAAAATATGTACCTGAGGCACAACCCACCCCTTTCCACCCTCACTAGGAATAGTTTAATCAGGCGGTTTGCTTTACCGTTAAATAAGCGGCTGCTTTTGAGGTAAACTGGCGATTCGGTAAATTCCTGCAGTGCAATGGCATGGTGCATTTCCATCGCTGACCAACGATGTAAACACTAAATGCCAGGCAACGGGTTTTCTACTGTACATTTACATTTTCAAAATGGAGATTATAAAGTACATATACTTTCAAAATAATATACTTCCAAAGTATGAATGTTCTACAGAGAACACACATATATAAGTATATAGGTAATGTGGATATGGATATATACACATATAGAGGTATAGCAGATACAGTTTACGTGACTGTTCTGTATCCTGTATATATTTCAAAATAAACCTGGGTTGGGTTTTTGGGGGGATTTTTTTCTCTCATTCAGCCCCCCATGATTTCCACGCGGGTCAGTAGCCGCGCTACGAGGCGCCCTCCGGCCGTGGCTGCGCGCAGCCCTCCCCGCGCT
>NW_009951037.1:0-1997 GCF_000696875.1 Nestor notabilis | reverse complement strand
ATTGATATATAAATGTAATATATATCTTTATAGATATAAAAAGAGGGCATAAAAAAAATCATAAGATGTTGTTGTAGAATAAACTCCTTCCTCTAAAACAAACCATTAAAAACATAAAATATGCATTCAGTTAGCATTACTGTCTTTACTTCTGTCTCATATACATAGAATACAAGCACAAAAATGTAAAATTTTCTTCTGCCTAGTTGTGAACATTTTAATTACTGTTTTTTAAACATCAGCTTAATGATCCAATGCCATCAGCAAATGAGTCATGGGATGTGTCAGCTAGCAAGGTTTTGAGTTTGCTTTTTTTCAAGTAGAGGATTATCTTTGATTATTCTTGAAACAAGACAAAGTTCAATGTCCCCATCACTAGCAATTTCATGTAATGAAGTTCTGTATTTTCAATTGCCACTCGCTTAGACTTTGTCTACTTTTTTTCTACACAAAGTCTCACAGAGAGCAAAATGGCCATGCGTGTTAAGATAGACAGTTCACTGCAAGCTGAAGTTCAGCCCTAGCAAGCAGACAGCATAACTAAGTAATTGTTAAGAAAACACGTATTATTTGGTTGGAAAAGAAAATACAAAAGTGGCTTTATCCTTTTAAAAGATATTTTATTTTTAAATCACTGACCTTAAATTGACCATAAGTCACTCCAGAGACTTTAATTTTTAGACAACCTTACCACAACAAAAATTAAAGTAAATGTAGACTAAAGCAGGCATTTTACGACTCAGCAAAATTCTGCATCACTCATACCGAAATAAGACCTCACACAGGAATGGGAAGAAACTCCATCTGTGGTAATCATCATGAGAAGACACTACACGACTGGTTAGAAACCAGACCAAGCCCTGTTTATTTGGGTGAATTGCTGTTTCAGGACATGCCTCCACAGTGCTCTGGGATGCTCTCCCAGGACAAGTGCAGCACACTCAGGGATGCTAATGGGGGGCCAAGAATTAAGAGGCTACATCTGCACAACAGCACAGTGGGGCTGACTCTTCAGCGCCGGCAGGACCGCATGGCATCTGGCACAGAATTAATTAAGCAAGTAAAAATTTTGAATACCATGGAGAGGTGGTACTTTAAGCTCATCAGAGTGGGCTCAAAAACCAGAAGATGGTTAAAAAGATGTAACTATCACCCTCTTACTTTTTTATGGCTTACCAAGTGACTTTTCTACATTTGAGTCTAGCAGTGCTGAAAAAAGGTTACACGTTCAGGTTGGTTCAAAATACAAAACCAAAGCCTATGGATACAGTGAAGCTTGAGATCACTCTACAAATGCTGATGTTGGATGGAGGCTGAGCACACCACAGAGCTTTAGTTATAAAGAAACATTTTAAGATACACAGCTCTAAAGTAAAAAAATATTACTTGTTATTTAACAACTCTTTATAATAAGGATCAGTAGTAGAATGGAAGCCTATTTCTGATGCAAAATTTGAACAGTTGACAAATACTGCTCTACATAAGGTTCACGGCTCTGTGCCACATGCCTGCTCTGTGAGGGAGAGTGAGCCTCACTTGTCAACTACAATAAAGCAAATCGGTGTACTATCAATAGGGTATAGAATGACACTAGTGCTGAAATTCTGTGCTGAGAATCCCAAGAGCTATAATTTATAAACCAAAAACTTTTGACTCCTGGAAATCCAAAGAAGCTATCTTAACATAATCATGTTTTTTAATAAGAAAGCTCAGCTCATCAATACACAAAATTTTTCTGAAGAATTCATTTTAATGAGCCCAATGAGCCCCTTTGCAAGCTCCAGATTATCCATTGTAGTTTTTTTGGAATGGAAACGGGTGTCTCATTTCTCTAAAGAATCTAGAGATATTTTCTATCTTAAGCTTTCCACAAATACTACTTTTGTGTAAATTGAGAAAGGCCTGTGTACAAGATCATTTAGCAACCTTAACAGAGTCATTTTTACTGATGACACTAAACTAAACTCAAAAAATACACAGCACTAAGACCTCCCCCC
>NW_009951036.1:0-1976 GCF_000696875.1 Nestor notabilis | reverse complement strand
TTTTTTCTATCAATTCTAAAATATGCTTGGATAGGGCAGTTTGTGAAGAGAGCTTATGATAATAACATATAACAGATAACGTCCTCCCAATTATAAACAGCATAAAAGTTCAATGTGTTTGTCCTGCTCTAGATTTTCTGCCTCTCTGCCTGTGTTTGCAATTCTCCACCTATTAAATTATGGCTAAACAATAGATTTTCATCTCAAAACTCTAGGTCTACCAAGTTCCAAAAGAATTGTAATACATAAGTACTTGTCTTGGCCTCCCTTCCCACCAGAGCCTTTTCCATGCCTTTGTACTGTTTAATGTGATACAACTATTATAATGCATGCAAATGCCATTGGTCACACTGGAAGAGCTGACTGCTGGAAGCCACATGTTTTCAAAGTAGTCAACTTCTGTCCCAGGCACACTGGCAGCATTAATATTTTGCATTGATAACCATTTTCAAGTTGATCTGGATGACATTTCATGCCCAGGAATGTGTGTGGCATGCTTGTAAGGAACAACTAGCCATGTAATCTGCAAAAAGCAGCTCTTCCTGTTCATCCATCACTAACTGAAGGAGGCTGAAAGCAAAAGGTCTCAGGTTTGTTGGACTTTTGAATAATTCAACAAATATTTCAAGCAGCTTCCTCCTACAGAAATTATGGATATCAATTTTCCTGCCCAATGTAATATGCCATAGCTGCTTGGCTTAGCAAGACTTCTCACATAAAGAACTGTAAGTAAAAACAAAAGTTCCACAACATCAGCTGAAAAAAAAAGACAACCGATAAAATTCAGTCACTGCCCTGTTCCACTGCCTTTCACAGTGTATTCTTAAATTCACCAATACAGAGCTAATGGAAACGGGTCATTAATGTGAGGACAAAGCTGTTCAATCTCTTATATAGCATGATCAGTAACAAAACAACTGGTTCTTAAACTGGTATGAAACCCATCAGGACAGGGCTGGGGCTAGGTGAAAAAATCTCCACTGGCGGCCTGGTGAGCAGCATGGAAACGTGCCAGTGGGACTCTCCTCAAGGAGGGAGAACAGACCTCTGCAGGCACTCACCATCTGGGCAGTTCCATATCTTATCTGGCTGTTCCTATTGCCACTGCAAGCATGAGCCAATCGAGGTTTATTCTGGGGAGGTTCAGAAATACATACATGCAGCAGGCTCCTACATTCTGTCACAGGGGGAGTGCTTGCGTTTTCTGAGGTTTTAACGGCTTAATTTTGATTGGATGTGGTAACCATTAGTTCTTCCTTTTTTGTAGGTTCACAGTCTGGCTGTGCTAGCAGAATTTCATTAGTCAGAGGTGACTACTGCAGTTATGGTTCCCCAAACGTTCAGTACCAACTACCTCTATCTGCTACCAGGTCTGGATCAGACATGGGCACTTGGTGACTTGGTGTGGAGTTAGTCAGGGCACACATACACAACCAACACAGGTAACAGAACACACAAAACCTGATCTAGCACCAAGTTAAAGGGATGTGGACAGATGACATCCAAACTACGGTATTCTGAACATGATTAAAACACCAGAGATCATGGATATTCTGGGAAATACCCTAAAACCAGCTTCCTTGGCTTCCCCTAAGTGTATCTGGCAGAGCTGGTGGGATAGATTACAGGAACAGGAAAAGATTTTTAAGGAGTAACCCACCTTCACTGCCTGGTTCTTTGTGTTGATAGGAGGGTTCTTCAGAGCTGCCTGTAGTGCAGCCATCATGTTCCCTGTGCCAGATGGTTAAGGATCAAACACCGAGTATTTGGAAATCAACAGAACCAGCCCCAGGACAGCGATACTTGTAGCTAGCTTGTGCATGGCTGAAAATACTTAGATTCAGTGGATGCAGCGATTCTCCCAACAAATAACACGAATTAGTGTAATTATTCTCCATCACTTCTGCAATCTGTAGCCCTCAAAACCAGGCCTCAGCTCGGCACATCCACCTCCAACAGCCTCCGGAACAGCAACC
>NW_009951035.1:0-1892 GCF_000696875.1 Nestor notabilis | reverse complement strand
TTCTAATCATAATTGATTTTCCTGATTGCTTTCCATAGCTGTTGTTGTTCCAATTAAATACCTAGCCAAGTAATCATGATGATATAACTAAGATATTCTAGTTAATCTCTGTAGCAGTTGTTTTCCTTATAAAGGTACTATACGTAAGAAAACTTTAATTATTTGTAGGGTCTTGTGGATCCTAATCTCTACTTCTTCCAATTTAATCTTCCTCACAGACTATTTTTCCTTTTTAGGATCTCAAAGTACTGAAGTAATCTACAGTTTCTGTTTTCTTCTCTTCAAAGACCAGCAATTGTAATCTCATAACAAAATGCCTCTTCTGTTACAACAGCAGGTACCTGAGGTTTTGCAACTGGCGCTTTGGTAAAAAAATTAGCAAGGATTCAGTGTTTAATTTAATTTTATTTTTATATTCATCAAGCTTCAAAATTTCTTAGGTCTGAAATAGGCTTTAAATCACAGTATTAGGTTAAAAAAAATTGCTTTTAACAATGGACATTAATATAATTTAAGGACTTTTTTGATATAGTATAGTACAAGAATGCAAACATTATGCTTCTATTTCCACACAGAAAACTCATAGAATAAAAGAAGCGAATGGCATTCAGTACAAGAATTCTGGAGAATTTCAAGTCTATATCATGGGTTAGTTCATAAAACAGAGCACTCCTTCTGCTGAAAAATCTAATGTTACTGCAGTGTGATTGAGTGGGTGTCCAGGACTAGGACAAGCACAGTATTATGTAAACATTAATTTGCTCTTGGATTGTCTTTTGATCTGAAATAGCTAGTCCAACAAGACTCAGTGTAATTCTAGATATATATATCACTGCAAGCATAACTTTCATAATGTTAGTGAAAATACACTTGATGTTGGATTCTCCATGTTACAAAATCTTTAAAACTGTCTTCCAATACTTTCACAACAGTTGTGTCCTTAAGGTCTCAACCTAATCCAAAATTCATTTGCCACATACCAGGAGACAAAGGCATGACTTAAAGCTGCTATTCTTGAGGATGCTAGCCAAATAATAACTGAGTCCTGAAACACTCATAGACACAAAGTAAGTCTGCTTGAACTGTTATGTAATAAGTGTATCAGGGCCTGGGAGTCCCCCTTATAAATGTTATGTATTACAAATTTAGCTAACCTGCTTTAAAGTGGTCTGTGTTAACCCCAAATGACAACTAAGCACTAGCAACTAAGGATTGAGTGATACAGCAATATGGATCTAGACTAATTTATGCATTCTCCTATGAGAACTACTGTTATATAGTTCCTTGAGATAACAAAAATTTTTGCATTTTAAGCATAGAAACTCTATAACAGAAATGCTGAAAAATGCAGTGAATTAAAAAGGATAACTGTTTCCTGAAGCAAAATGTATTCCCTTAAAATTATCAGAAGTATTGCCACATTATTCTGGTTTTTTTGTTTGTTTTCTGACAGCAGAAGTATCTAGCCATACTAAAAAAAAAATAAAAATCCTTTAAGGGCTGTCATTGTACCAGGTACTTCTCTGTGTCATACATATCATTCTGCATGTGTGAAGATCATTTCCCTGTAGTAAACAAATAAAAATTATATGAAAAGAAGTATAACTTCTAAAATCCATCATTCGTTACCTCACTTGTTATTTCCTCCCCATTGATTATGAAAACTAAAAATACTAATATAAAATTCTATTTCTCTAAGTTGCACTTATGTGCACTCTCTCACTGACATTATTTAGTCTTAAACTAGAAACAACATGCAATATGAATGTATATGTGATCAAATCTTAAGGCTAAAATTCTCCGTTTATTAGTTTATTTCTACACACTATTTGAATCCTCCAGTTTTCTGAGGAATAAAGAAATAAAATCATAGAATCATAGAGTGGTTTGGG
>NW_009951034.1:0-1994 GCF_000696875.1 Nestor notabilis | reverse complement strand
CGGCGAGTCGCTAGCTGCGTTCCGCAGTGACTTCTGCTCCCCCCTCACCCCCTCGCGGTCCCCATAGACAATCAGTGTTGGCACAGACGTTATAGCTCCTTAGTCATTAAAAGCAGTCACACGCTGCAAGCATAAAAACTAGATCCCGTTTACAGATTAATAACCCTTAGCACACAGGTTGCTACACTCCAATATCGTTCATTTTATTGCTGTTACTCTCCTTGCTGGGGCAGCAGACAGAAATACTAGTCATGGAGCCACCTGCATCCATGGGGCCGCCTGCATCCAGGCCTGTTCCCACCTGCACATTCAGAGATGGATTCTGAATCTGGGCAGAAAAAGAAGTGTTGGATCTTGATTTGAGGTAGGATCATTTCTGACTGGAACCTGAAAGTCCTTATACCAGCAGGCAGACTCGTGTGGATTTAATGCATGAGATACAGGAACTGGGATAAATAGCTGGGCTGACTGCGAGAATTAAGGTGTTGAAGTGGGACTGTTATCATAAATGAACTATAGGAAGTGGTCTTCATGTGATTGTTTTAGTTGGGATTACTAAATAATTTACTAGTCCTCTGCTAAAATGTGGATGTCTGTTCCTTATGCTATCCACTGGAGTTTTTCCATAGGTATGGAAAGTATGTACATCTATGTGTGCGTCTGTTTGCAGAGAATAAGTGCTCCCATGCGAATATCTAAGGTCATGCTTATGTCATCTGTGCCAGATTAGGATATATCAGTTTGTGGTACCTCCCTTCAAGCAAGACTAGGAACAGACTTGAACAAGGGAGCTGAAATCCTTTCTTTCCATTTTTGCTTGTCCCATACCAAAAGGCTTACAAATTCAAGCTTCATAGGGACTAGCAACCTATTTTACCACTTGCTTTGAAGTTATTTCATTTTGTCTTTCCCTGTCTGCTAAACAGACCTAATGAAATGTACCTCATTTGTCAAAAGTTCTTAGTGTTACTTCAGTAATTGTAAAAATACGGGTAGGACATGATCTGAGTCATAACACTTAACTAGGATGCAATCTGACCTCACCAGATTCAAAGCAAGCTCTAATTGAATGAAGGATGAAGGCGGTATTGTGCTGGTGCCAAACAGCTAATGTAATTAGTCATTGCTTGTTTAATGCCTTGAAAATGAAAAGCACTTCTATTGCTCAGCGTTGTTACAGTGAGTGGTTTTCAAATACAAGAATAAGATTGGGGAAATCCCCAAAATATTCAAGCTTACATTTTCAGTCAGAAGCAATATAGAATAATTTTGAAGGCAACTAAAAACATCATTAATTTCTATACTTTTCCTGGTACAAGTGAAATCTATACTTGTCCATAGTGAAGTTCTAACCCAGAAAACATAATTCCAAGAAAAAAGTGAAACACTGGTAAGTATTTTCAGATCATATTTCCATGGAACAGATCACTTTTAAACAGTTCAGTGAGTCACATTAGCAAAAACGCAACCCAGGTAGCTGTCTAACCTTCCTGTGCCTTAAACAAGTTACCTTTAAGCCTTTAATGGTGTCTACTCTTTCCTCTATCTTTCATTCTCTCAAATAAAATATGTTTGTGGAAAAGCTGTGAGAGAAAAGCCAAGTGTGAAGCACTAGTTTTGCATAGGATTAGTTGAACCACTTCAGTAAGCAAAGCAAAATTTCCCTTTACCCATCCCCACGTAATAGCCAATTTTCTAACAAAACCTATTTGGAAATCCAGTAGGCTCTGATTAACTTGATTCTGCAGGTCAAACTCTGTGATTGTTTAAACAGGCTCCTGACTGGTTTCCTCAGTGGAATGTCAACTACTCACTCCAGCAGTGAGCCTGAGCCTACTAGTTACATTGAGCCCACCAGGAAACAAAACCAATGATATTTCAGCATGAAAATTGAATCAAAAGAATCTCGATTTTCAGTATCAACAATGCGCATACAAACAGACCAGAAACAGGCTTTACTTTTTTTTTATTTATTTATTTATTTATTTATTTAT
>NW_009951033.1:0-1992 GCF_000696875.1 Nestor notabilis | reverse complement strand
AGTCCTTCTCTGCAGAGCTGCTTTGAATCTCGTCTCTCTTTGAATCTCTTCTATGTCCAGCAATAACTTCTCATTATCTTTTCTGAGTAGCTTCTGCTTTTGGCTTATTTCACTACACACCAGATGACTAAGTGTAGCCAGAGGGAAGTAGAAGCACACTGACCACGTGCTTATGCAGATGAACTGAACGCCACGGCAACAAAGAGGAGACTTTTCAGCTGATGAATGTTTTTCTGGACCTTTTACACAACTAGCTGTGCCATGGCACATAAGCAGACCTTTATGAACATGCTCACAGGACTAGTTCTATGCTTTTCTCCAACATTAGATCTGAATAGTGGAAATGAAGTATTTTAAACTTCTATTTGCAGGGGTAAAACAAAATCTAGAAAAACACACATGCAGGGAAAAATTAACGGGATGACAGAGCAATTTATCATCCTTATACAACCAATAAAGGCTTAAGGGGACAAGGATTCAGGCTGTTACCTGATGTCATCTCTGACTAGTGCAGTACACAGTCGGGTAACCAGCCATGGCTCACTCACATTTCCCATGCTGTGAGCCACGTCTGTCTCCAGTTCTATATAAACATTGTGTCGGAAGTATTTCAGTCATAAAATTTGCCAGCTGGTGAAATATATATGGGGCAAAGTAATTAGAGTTTCCTTACAGAGCATTATTCCACTGAAAAAAAGGGTAGTTCCATGAGTTTTGTCAAAGTTCAGTGTTTTCTGAAGACAAAAACTACAGCATTCCAACTGCCTGCTGTAAAATAATTTTTGTCACTGTCTTCTGATATACATACTGCTAGTGCTAACATTAATTGCTAAGAAAGGCAAATTTTAAACTTTTCCATTTTATGGAAATGGACTTAGCTTCACATTCAAAAGCATTTAAATTCTTTTTTATTTTGGATAATATTTTCATTTCACAATGGTGTTTTCACAAAGCAGAAAACCTGGGTCACAGCTCTTGCAAGTAACACCAGTTTGCAAAAGGCACTTCCTCTGAATAGCAGTGACATGTTCCAGATGGTATCTTTTTCACTCTGCAAGTATCAGAATGGTTAAGGCTGAAGCCTGCTTCTCCTAGTAGTAGAACAAATAATAAGTGCTGCACCTATAATTGTGGATGTATTTAGCCATAAGCATTGATGAAATGGCTGAAATACTTACAGTGGGCAAGGAAGCTTAAACATCTGTCTCATTACATAGAAAGAATGTGTGAACATCCCAAATTGTTGTGAAAGGCTCAACAAAGATGAGGTAGGAGGGATAATTCATCTACAGTGCCTCTTTGTTCAGAACCAAAAAGCAAGTTGTTGGATTACCAAGAGCTCTGGAAGAGAAGTGTTACTGTGTATATAGTGTGGGTTATGTTTGTGGGGAATGGAAATCTGAAAGTCTCTGACACGCAGGTTAAAATGCTGAGAACGGCAAGACTTAGAATACCAAGAGCCATGGCAGAAGATTATGACAGTAGGGTTTAGGAGGTACAGAACAGCCAGGGAAATTCTAGAGGTTGAAGTAGTCCGGGTAAAACAGAAAAAAAGATGTGGCCATGAAGAGAACTGAACCGTATGGGTTCACGGGGCCAGGTACTGAGAAGAAAATCATGCCCCAAGAGGGCATGCTGCCTGCTGCCAGAAGCACTACGGAAAAGGCAATTTACGCCACACTTCTTATCAGCTCATCAAGCTCCAGCTTAAACCCAGTCAGGGTTGCTTATTCCCGTTCTAAGGGCGCCGAACCAATTTCATCTAAACCCACGGCAGACTCATTCCCACCACATACTGCGGTGCAAGTGCTTCTTTCCCTCCCCGTTCCCCAACTACCTGCTGCCCTAACACAGCAGTCTCCCTTCCCTGTTAAACTCGCCCTATTCTCTGCATAGGGCTGACCCGGGGTGAGAGGAGCACAGCCCCAGGAGCACCGCTGGAGCTGAGGGCTCAGGAGAGCGGGTGTGCGTGTGCCAAAGGGCGCGGGCTGT
>NW_009951032.1:0-1909 GCF_000696875.1 Nestor notabilis | reverse complement strand
AGGTCCTTTCCAACCCTAACTATTCTATGGATTCTATGATTATATGGTGTATGCATGAAATCAAATCACAAGTTTTATGCTTCAATAAGAAGTTCTTTTAAAACAATCTCTTAAAACAAGATTCAATTATTATTGAAGACCTATGAAGTATTGACAAAGCAAAAGTCAGAACTTAAGGACTGGAGTAAAACTGTCAATTACGTGCCAGAATCTTCTGACATTTCTCCCCTCTCCTTTCAACTCCTTATTTTGCAATACTTGGCTCAAATTAATATAAAAATGAAAACTTTTACTATTTTTTTTTTGTATCTTTTCAAACACCTACTTAACTGCAACAGTACAATGAAAGTTTCAATAAAGGTTAAGAAACAAACAGAAACAGATAAACACATACAAAACAGAAACACAAAATAAAATCTGGAATTTAGAGTAACATTCCAAATAAACACACTAGTTAAAAGTGAGAACAGACTGTTTCAGAAACTGCAATTAACAATAAAAAAAAATCTTAATTTAAAATTAGATGTTTCTGCAAGACAGCTGCATTTAAAAGCACACAAAAATTTACAATGATCTACTTCCATTAAAACAGTACTCAATGAGTCCAGAAGTTTCACTTCCACAACTAAACAAATCCCTAACAATCTGTATTCTGACCAACTTCTACCCTTCAGCTCCATTATCTTTAGATAATATTCTTAGGCAGATAAAAAAGAAATGTGTTTAGCATAATATGAAGCAAGCAATCAGACAATACAAAATATTTAGGAGATTTTTACTTTATGCTACCATCAAAAAATCAGAACACTTCATTCTAGGAAGGACACAGTCGCATCTATGATCCTACATTTTCTGTTCTAAAAAATACCAGGTAAATCCCCATATCACAAATATTTACTATGTGAAGTTTACAGTAGAGGGTAAACCAGAACTCTCTAGCTTCATTCAAGATCAGAGCATGACTTGAGTCCCTACAATTGTATATCTAAAACTGAAGAAATAAAATTGCAACAAGCTCAATTAGTTAGAAATGAATATAACATTAATTGCCAATATTAAAAAATCCATTTGCTTTTCAACTGAGCACATTATTCAGAATGAAAATATTTTCCCAAGAAAGTATGTACAATGTTTATGAAGATGTAATAGAAAAACACAATAAATGGGCTTGCATGTATCCTCCATGTGACAAAGTCACCATAACACATTTTCCTACTTTGTATAAATTAAGAGGTAGACTGCAATTCTACTTCACAAGAAGCATTGCTCATGAAGTTAACAAGACTTAGCTTTATGAAAGTGCTCACCATTACTCTTTTAAGTACTTTACAGAGAAAGTATTTTTATTTCAAAACCTATGGGTCAAATTCGAGATTTAAATTGACATCCTAAAATAAGATGAAATCTTACATATTTTGAGAAATACAGGGTGAACAAATTGTGTATCAAGAAAAAACATGGCATTTTATATAATTTAATGAAGTGGTGAATCTTTCTAGTCCATTAAATTACAGCAGTCTTTTAATAATTGCACATTTTCCTAAATAGCATGAAGCTGAATGATTAAGAAGAGGTTTTTCACTTTAGTAAGAAATTAATCTATTTGTTTTAATGAGGGTTATGCATGCTAGTTCTTATATCAGAGCCAAAGAGCCCCATGGGAGAAAGCAATTATTAAACAGCTATAAGTATCTGTGCGTAGGCTGGCACAGATACTTGTTCTACAAGGAAAACACATTCTAAAAAACACTTTATCCTGAAGTCTTCAACTTCCATAGGAGAAACACTCCACACCTGGAAAATCAAAGGCTTTATTAAAATATTAAGCTCTTCAGAATCACAGAATACTTAGGGTTTGAAAGGACCTTAAGATCTTCAAGTTCCAACTCCTCTGCCATGGGCAGGGACC
>NW_009951031.1:0-1971 GCF_000696875.1 Nestor notabilis | reverse complement strand
TTCCAACCCAAACCATTCTATGGTTCTATAACTTCTTTTCCAGCACTTCTTATCCCCTGTATTCACATGGTAAAAAAGTTATTGCACTCTCTGACCAGAGAGAGCATAAGTACATGAAATCTAAATGCAGATCCATGTAAATGACATTCTTTATAAAGTCTAATTGTTTCCAACATCTATTGCAAATCCAGATCCATATAATTTTCATTCTTTGTGAAGGCTTTGTATTTTTAAAGTCTATAGCAAATCAAGGAGGATATTAATTCATTTGTATGCTTAAAATTCACAGATATACTGTTTCTGAAAACTGTGCTTAAGGATCTCCTAAGCAATAATTTTTAACAAATGAAGAAACAAATTCTCAAATGAAAACCAGACAACTTTGCAAAGCTTTGCTCTGATTTCTGTTTTTAAACCTTTTGCTAATATCTGAGATATATATTTCTAAATGTGATTGCTGCATTTTCCTCCAGTGAAACCTACTTTCTTTCTTAAAAGAGAAAAGTTCATATTGAGTCATAATCAAAGAAAAAATATAAAAAGTTTTCTGTGCAGAAGAGAAGGGCAGCATTTTTTATATTATTAATCTGTCTCTCTCGAGAATCTTGGCACTGCCACAGCCTCTCTAGAATGGAAAAAGAAACTCTTCAAAGAAGGATACAGTAACTGCAATTAAAGGACAGGTCAGCTCCTAAGAATACTGAGGGGAATGATGGATCTCTTCAACTTCTTCCCACTTAATAGATTCTACAGTATGTAATGTTCCCTTCTTTGAAATTTTTATATAGCATGGGATTTCTTTTTTAATCAAAATTAACCTCAGAGTTGAAGGGCTGCTGCTGTCCCTGCATGATTTTTAATTGCGGGTTTTCAATTAGTTGAAAAGAGAGTAAAAAATTATTAGTGGAAAATAGAAGAATAAATTCTTTGTTATCAACTTACAAATCACTTCAATGAAGAAGTTGAGAGTGATGTCCTCATCTCACCCTGCTGTGACTCTTAAACTTAGAACAAAACAGTAATTCTGGAAACTGCTACAAGGTCTTTACATTTCCCCTAAAAAAAGGTGATACATGAGTAATCTCTTTAATGGCATAGCTCTGATTTGTGTAGCTGATATGGTGGACCTCTCTGGGTACAGCCACTTTCAACTCTGGAATGATCTTACGGAGAAGAGAATACTATTCCTGAACCAGAGTACTTTCAAGGCGTTTCACAAGATGAAATATTTAACTTATAGCAGAGAATGTAGCATAACCTTGACAAAAAATATCAGCTTATCATTTTCTTGTGCTCTATACATACAACAGGCAACCTCCCACCACAGCAGAAACAGAGAACATGTTCCATTGTAAATAATGCTATGCCAGTCTCATTACTCTAGGTGGTGCTTAGATATTATCATGGGTAGGTTGGAATATCTTCAGTGAACTGGAACAAATGTTTTGAATTAGATAACAGTGACTTCCTAAAACTTTTACAGGGTATCTTCATTTTTATCTTAAATAGGCAGGAAGTCAACAAACTCAATACAAAAATGCTCACCATGGAAGTAAAATCACATGAGGGTTTGAAGGCACAATTGGGTAAGCCCAAGAGGTTTGTGTTATCTGAGGCAGTTAGTCCACGGTAATCTTTTGAACACACTGGGAATTAACTATGCATTTGGTTAATTCACGAATTAGTAGTAAAGTAGGGATAGTGTTATTTTTCTTTCATTAGTCTGATGCTAACATGCTGTGCAGTGCCGTGCAGAGGTGCTAGTGCTAGCTCCACATTACTTGCAGGCTGGATAGAGTAAATTACTTTGGACTAGCTCTTTAGTTGATGGAGCTGTTCTCAGTACCTAGGATAGTGTTGTCACTGCATGCTTATTTACATACATGGATATGTACATACATAGATACATGTTCCTGGATGTCTTACGCATATATCAATTGTTTTTAAATAGAATCATAGAATAGTTAGGGT
>NW_009951030.1:0-1973 GCF_000696875.1 Nestor notabilis | reverse complement strand
CTACATCCCTGTCAGAACTACACTACCCTGCCTAGATACGTATCTACTATTCAAGTATGTTACAGAACTTGTCAAAAAACTGGCAAGCCAAGCAACTTCACTGAGAGGTACCACTGCATATGTGTTCATATATGCAGACATGGCTTAAGAAAATTGAACCAAAGAGCAACTGGTAAAATTTATAAACTGAATTCCAATGAATACAAAGCTATTTGCATCTTCATTATGTCTCAGTCTTTTTCTGAAACTTTTTTTCCTCAGACTGTTTCTCAAATCTGACAAAGCTACATGGTTCACATTCCCAGGCTCAGGTGATATTACATCACTGCTACATAACATGCTCCCAGATACAAATGCAAACACTTACTTCCTCTTAAAATATTCCATCTGCCTTACACTGGGGTATGCATAAAAACAAAAGAATATAGCTCTTTGTAAATTCCTGCCTGCAGCACTATAATCTTTTTGCTCTGCATATATAACTTCTATTAGTGATAGATGAAAACTACAAATTCTGCATAACTCCACTAGTTCAACAACTGCCACTGCATTCTTCTCAAGTTCTTGGAAGCAATTATTTCATTTAAAAAGCAGAATGCTATTGCTTACAATGACAAAAACAGCCATTACTTAACTAGAAGTGAAAATAGTCAGTCCAATTTAAATAAAGAAACGACAGCACCATTTCTGTAAGAACTTTGCCTATTTGTATCAGTTGAAACTCTTGCCTGAAAATTCTGAATTGGAGATAATGTAAAAAGCATGAAAAGAAAAAAGGAAAAACAAATGCACTGCCAAAATCAGAACAATGAAAGACACAATTAAAAATAGAAAGAATTACTTACAAATAAATAAGGCTTATTGTTTTCTATCACAACTGAGCATTCTGAAATAATTTTGTTCCCATTCTGAAAGTACACAAACAAAGCCATTATGATTTCTTTTTACTGCAATGAAAGAAAGACAACACCTCTATAATTGCAGCAATTTTTTTTTTTGTTTGTTCTGTTTTAGATTGCATATTGTAAATCAACTTTCAGAGTAAGCAAGAGATCAACACCACTTGTATCTGAAACTTATTGGAACATCATTTCAAGAAGGAGGAAACTGCAAGTCTGCTACAAAAGAAAAATCTCTCAGAGTCCCATGCCATTACTCAGATATTTTCCAAAAGAAAGTCAGTCCCTAGCTCAAGAGTTTCTAGTTATAAACAATACACAGTCTTTACTCTTACCTTGCCTACTCTTCATGTTACCACTTTTGTGCTACTAATGAGCTGTACACATCTTTCACTACTATCATGATAATTTTCTTCTATGTATTTCTGCATCTGTCCTCATTAATTAAACTGAGAGTGTCTCCTCACCTTCCTTCATTTGCATGTCTCAAACAGTGACACCTTGCAGGAAATGGCACAAAACCAAATCATCTCCCATTTCCCATGCCTGAAAAATAAATGTATTAAAAAGAGAACATACTAGAAAAGTCAGCTACAGTCACAACATGTCCTTCCCTTTACAAAGACTGTTGAATACACCATTGTCCTCCATTCTGGTATGCATCTCCCTTCACTTCCCAAGCAGTATTAACACCCTTTTCAATGCATTGTGTGCTTTATCAAATGGCAACAAGAAAGTGGCTACTTCACTGGCTCTTCCATTTGGATTAAGGCTTCCTAGACAAACTCATTCCTCATATTTGCAGTTTCCAGGTTGTCCTTATTTCAGTTTTCTCCAGCTTTTGAAAAAGCAGAGCAACACTCCCAAGATAAGAAAAGCATCTAAACTCCCACGGTGAAAGCTACCCCGGGTTATTCCTAGCCATTAGAATATCAGACACCCTAAATACCTTCCTACTTGGCCAGGAGTGATAGAATGGTCTGCTCTTCATGCTGAGCTGGTAGTTTGTACCAAATACTCTAACAATTAAAGTATGTTTGCTCCACTAAGGGCAAATCAGGCCTGACAAATTTG
>NW_009951029.1:0-1961 GCF_000696875.1 Nestor notabilis | reverse complement strand
TTTTTTTTTTCCCAGATAGAAATATGTGTGCTATGTAAAACATGCAGTTGTCCTCAGCGGAGTGAACTAAATCTAAGACAGAGTCTGTTCTCACTTGGTTTGTTCAGATGAATCTCCATTCATACCTGACTCTTATTCTGAGACATCTGATACTCCCTGGTGTGTGGTATATGCCCAAATCCCTTTGCAAGGTCTATGTGAAAATACTGTGAAAAGTTAATATATTCACTTTGTCAACAGAGGAAAGGAAGCAGTAGAGAAGTGAACTAAAATACCCTAAAGCTACATGAATGTACTGGTCTATTGGCTATTCTAAGAAAAAGTGTTTATAAAAGCAGATTATAGGGATGTATTAATCTGTCACAATGTATGTTAGAATGATAATAGGGGAAAGTTAGAGGACTGTATGATTAGAAGTATAAGTAATGTGCATCTGTGGAGAGGAGAGAAAGCAATATTGTTAGGTACAGATGGCTAGTAAATATACTCAAATGTAATAAGATGTTATCTTTGTGCAGTGTTGTGTCCATTCCTAGCAGATCACCAGCAGAGACTATGAATAGTGAAAAATGCTAGAGACAATCTGTCGCCTGTAGCTAGGGTCAAAGTCTGCTGAGGTACACTTTTTATGGTTCCTTTGAAGTTGTATACAGTACTGGAAAAAAAATTGACCCTTAATATTTAAGGCTTTGAATTGATGAATGCATGTGCTCAAAAGTAGCCTTACTGAATTCAGCAGTGTACGTGCAGAAGCAGGTGTATATGGTAGCATGTCTTTTTGCAGAATTTGAATCCAATCAATTAAAAATAATTGGTTTTATTTCATTAAAAAAATATGCTGTAAAAGAGTGCCATGAAGTCAAACACCCAGAAGTCAGGTTCCTTATTCAGCTGGTATTCAGTTATGTCTATATGTGTGGCAGTCTTGTCGTTATAGCATCTTTTTATTTTCTTGAAGTCTCTGCTTTTATTTTGTTCCTGTCCTCCACCACATTTGATTTGAAGAGTACACAGCATGTGAGAAGGATGGATGTTACTCACTGTGCGTTCTTTGCAATGGTTCCTGTGAGAAAAAGTCTCTGCATTATCCACTGGACGTCAACAAAGAGTCATTCTAAATAAATTATGAATGCTCATCTTGGCTTTGTTCATCCCATTCCATCTATTGCATCCCTTAAGGATAGATATGTGCTTTCAGTTGTACTACAGATACATTCCATTGTAGCTGTGGATAAAAGTTAATCGTCGTGGGTCCAAAGAATCCTAGTTTATTCCTCGTTTGTCCCTACATATGTTTTGAGATGCTTCCTGAATGAGGCAAAGGCAGGAAAACTGGCATGTGGTTATGTAAACAGAGATCCAATTCTTATCATCTTTGGATATAGTGTCTTCGTTTGTGTCTATGAGCTGTGCCCTTGGTAGTGTTATGGGCAATACAGCAGGGGATAGTAATGTACAGGATCTGCTGGATTTCACTGCTTTAGAGGGCAAAACCTGCCACAAAATATCCCAAGTTCAGCTGGAATATATCCCATATGTGAGATGGGATGCTGGCCAATATCTCCTGATTAAATTCTCCATTCAACGTCAGAAAAAAAAGCCCTCATTGCATACAATGCACATATAGAAAGAAGGTAGGAGAAGAGTAATTATGAACTAGAAATAAATAGTGAACGTGTTGTAAATGCTAGTAATGAAATCTGGTAATGGTGTTAGCATATGGGAATGCCAAATTTTGTTGCAAAATAGAAGATTTCGTGGAAATACATAATATAGGTTATCTCTACAGCAATGTAGGCTTTTAACACTGTGTTTCTATAGATTTAAAAAAATAATATTAAAAAAATCAACCTTCAGGAACTTTATCACAGTAGCAGAATTTTCTTCTATCACAGCAGCAGGGCAATTTCATGCAAAAATTTTTATGGCTCTTTTTGGGTTTTTGAACTTATTTTTTTTTT
>NW_009951028.1:0-1906 GCF_000696875.1 Nestor notabilis | reverse complement strand
CTTACCAGCCTGCTCACGTCATGCCTGTGGTTACCTCATGGGCCAAAAATTACTGCCAAGACACAGGACTGGTCTTGCACACCTGACAGTGGGAAAGCAGCTATTGCCACGAGCATCTCCACCCACTGCCGTCAACTGCCGTATCCAGTGCTTAAGTAAGTACGGCATTTTGTGAACAGCAGTTTCATGTCTACACTTATGCTTCACCTTAACACAAGCCCAAAAGAAACAACATTTGGCTAAAACCACAACAACAGCTCCTGGGACGATTCCCGTCTGCACTGTGACCAGATCGGCAAGAAGTGTTGTTACCAAATTAGGTTGGCAGCATGGCCAGGCACCAAAGGCTTCTGGCGTTTTGGGGAAACATTCACTGGAAGCTGAAAAGAGGCATCGTCCTTACAACCTCACAACCCTGATGTGACCCCAAATGCAGCAGTAGAGCTGAGCACTCCCACTCCCAGGTGATGGCAATGTAGAGATGTGGGCAGATGACAACGGGCTGCCTTCAAAGTCAGCAGTGAAGCAACCAGCAGCTGCGCCCATGGACCAGCAAACCCTGGTGGGCAGCTGGACCACAGAGCTGTCCTCTTGTGCCAGCCCAGATCAGCACAGCTGGGATTTGCACCTTAAGGACGCTGTCGTATTTGAGTGTGCCAGAGAAAGGAAGATCTGCTACCAAAACAAAAGAAGCAGAGGAATGGCAGACGAAGGCAAGGTGCAACAACGTGTTCTCTACACAAGCTGCCACTCAGTCCCCACAGAAAATGCTTGTCGGCAACGGAGAAGCGTGGGATGAAACAACAGAATCACAGAACAAGTGCAATGGGTGCTTTGGCAAGCCAAACTGCACCAACAACTCTTCGTACTCTCCATGGAAGATAAGGCGGATGCCAGGTGTTTTGGGGTGCAAAGCGTGACAGGAAGAGACAAAGGGGAAAATGGGAAAAGAGGGGGTTTTGCTAGTTACCCATCACAGTTGGCTGAGTTGTCAGGGAGGAAGGAGTGGTGGACTTCAGCCTTGGTCTTCGAGTAGCTAAGATCAAACACAGAAACCACCTTCAGGTCCTCACACAGGCTGTTGTTGCATGGCTGGTATCAAGACAGAGCTATAAACAAGGAAACGTGGCCCCGCTTGGAGCAGGCTTCCATGTCACGGCATCACTCCCCATAGCCGCATGATGCTGTCTTTCAACTGCCATAGGTAGCCCGAGGTAACAGAGTAAACCTAGAAGTGGAATCTCAGAAGAGGCAGCAGAAAGCTTACAAATGGAGCAATTTCTAACCAGGAGCCATAAGGGAACAATCGCATCATTGACCCACTGTTCTGGACAGCAAGACATCTGAACTGGCTCAGTGCTGCAGACTAAAGCGTTGCCAAAGTAATCAACGAGGGAAGGGAATCGCTGGCTATTTACCCTTTACAGTCCGTGTGGTTTTCAATGAAGCAGATGAGGTGGATTTCAGGTCCGGTCTCCGGGTTGCTGCGGTCAGATACAGAAACGACCTTGAGATATTCACACAGTCTTGCCACAGCAGCACAAGCAGCACCAGTTTACAGCACTCCAAAGGTCCGTATTTAGGTCAACACATCCCTTCTCCTTGCAGTACCTTGTGACTCAAGTCATCAACTCAGCAGGCAACTGTCTTGCTCTGGTTGCAACCAGCACAATACTCTTAGAAACTCAGTAGCTAAATGCCTCTCCATCAGCAGAAATATGTCTAAATGTCTACTTCACCAAACCACTCCTGACACTTCTCTGGAAGACGTTAAAAACCAGTCATTGCAGACTGCAGGAGAGCCAAAAGACCCACCTTTGGATTCAGAATTCAAGATGACAGGTGATGTGTACATCTCAAAAACAAGCAACTACAAATTCTAAATACTTCCTTATTCCATCACGAA
>NW_009951027.1:0-1969 GCF_000696875.1 Nestor notabilis | reverse complement strand
TAACCTTGGTGATACTGAAAATGCAGGTTGGGAGTTGAGACAGTCTAGACCAAAGGTATTGTATAGATTGAATTATTTAACAGATCTTATTTGGGGTAAAATTATAAAGCTTGGTACCTTATGGGCTGAACATCTTTACTGTTAAGTCTCTGGAGAGCTGAGAGACAGGTTAGAGTTGGTGCTAGCACAAGCAAATGGTTTATGAGGAGCTGTAGGACAGTGAAATGAGGCTGGAATGGATTTGGTGTTTGAGCACAGGATGAGGTGGGTGGATGATATGGAGTTACACTCGGCTTATGTGAAGTTACAGTAATTTCTGGTGAGCTGAGAGGTCAGGGCAACACAACATAAAAACAGCCACTGGGAAAGGGATGAGAGCTTAGATGTATTTCCCTATGTGTACAAATGCTACGTGTGGTAATACGACTAAAACTGGGGTGAGGGGTTGGCAAGCTGTGGGTTGATGACTAACACCAGGAAGGACTGATACTAATGGGGAAATGCCTTGAAGGACAAGTCTTGACTAGGTGGTGGTTAAAGCCACAGATAGGGCTAGGGTTGAGTTTCTGAGCTTGGATTTAGAAATGGGAGCAGCTAACATGCTAAGAAAGGTGCTGAATTATGGTCCTTAAACTGTTATGGCTGGAGCCAAGTAGGCAAATGTCTTTTGATGGGCTCTGAAGACGAGCAGCCTTGCTGAGCTGGAGTTGAGATCCAGGTTTCCATTACAACTTGCTGTGCCTTGATGTTTCCTGTTAGGCAGTCACTAACATAGACTGCTTTCCTGTCCCAGCAAGTGGAGGCAGCTCTGAGGTTTGTAGAGCCTTCACTCCATGAGAGAGGCCATCCAACCCTTGGTGTAGCCATACCGATCCTTCTTTGCCAGTAAACCAAGACATTTGTCCCTTGCCCCACTGGCTGTAGCCTTAGGAATAAATGTAGAGGTTCTTTTCATAGACCCAATTCACAGGTTTAGCTAAAGCAGCCCTAACCCTGTGGGGGACGTTCACTATCCAACATAAAATACAGTGTGCCAGCCCCTTGGGCGCCCTACAGTGAAGGTGCCTCCAGACTAGGCTGTGGAGGCTGTCTTGGGGAAGCTAGGGCCTGAGGAATGTCCTGTCTGAGCAGGAAAGATGAACTTGATCAAAAAGAGCTGCCAGCTTCATGAATGTTTGTGTCATTGAAGGCTTCAAATCCTTATTGCTGCTCTTCAGAGGTATTTTCCCCTCTCTTTGCATTCCATTCTCTGAAAATGAAAGCACTAAGGTGGCTGAGGCTTTTAAAGTCTCTTTTTATAACTGAAACACAAGTTAATTTGGAGGTTCTGAATCAACCACCTTCTCAGGTGGTCAAAAGCCTCTTTGATTTTGCTGTTGATTGCCCAAGGAATCTTACAGCAATTCTGTTTTCCTGTGGGCTGTAGGGAGTTGATGAAATGCCAGATTTCAGTGTATGATGCACTTCATCATACGTTAAATTAGTTTCTGGTAACAGAAAGGCAGTGGAAGCCACCAGGATCCTTTGCAAGGCAGCAGAGAAGTTGAGGTGACTGATGTTTCTTTGGAGTGTCAGGAGTGATGCCTAGAAAAGGATGGAAAACCTCCTCAGTGGTTTTGGTTTACACTGAAGGTCTGGGCCATGTTTCAGTGGGAGCATGAGGATATGCAAACTCTTAGATGGCATTTTTGAGAAATAGTTTGGATATTATTTGCTGATACACATTTTATTTGCAAACAGCTGCCTGTGGAGAACATTAAACTGACCCAGCTTAGTGGCTGAACAGTTAATATGTACTCACTTGCTCTCTAATTATTTGCAGCACAGCTGATAATACCCTGCTTTTGACCTGATTATGAGCAGCAGATTTTGCAGGGAATAGCAGCTATTTGTGGTAAAATGTGTGCCTTCCAACTGGCAAAATGTAAGCCTGAGAGGGCTGGGCTGGCTCAGCCTGGAGAAGAGAAGG
>NW_009951026.1:0-1895 GCF_000696875.1 Nestor notabilis | reverse complement strand
CCTCACAAGCGTGTCCAGGACAAGCAAGACCCTTTAGCTACAACTAACCTACTGTCCACATATCAGGTTACTCCTTTTTTTAAACTTGACTTTTGTAGTTTGACACTGACTTACCTCAATGTCAAACTAAATTAGATAAAAGAAATATTATTATGTACTAATGAATAGGTCTACTGTCTTTTTTAAAAAACATGGTTAATTAGGTAGTTATAATCCAAAAATTTGGTATTTTTTCTTTATCACAGATAAAATTGAATTGAGTTAAGATAAACTTTGAATCTTTACACATGCACAGAATGAAACAGCTATAAGGATTTTAATTTTGTCACAGGAAGTGTTCTCTATTTCAATGCCTTGTAATCTTTTATTTTGTGGGGTTTTTTAACCCCAGACAACACCTTTTTCTATCTAACCATTGACTAAATAAAAAAATCTCACCAAAGGGATATGTTGTCACAGGAATGTTTCAAAAGAGTAACTATAAGTTGTTGAAAAATCTACAACTTACTGTATGCCTTCAAGGATGAAAACAGAAGAGAAATCTAAATTCACTCATGCTGAAATATTTTCACTTATATCTCAGAGAAAGTCATCTTCAGTTCAAGGTATGTCTTTGACACCCGGACCTAATAAACAAAACTGAAAAATTCTATAAAAGATTGCTTTTCCGGTCCACAGATCAAGAGTACAGCCAGGAAAATGCACATAGCTCTGCTTTGTCAAAATTGCAAATCCAGTAATATTGTAAACATAAAATTATCTATTTCTGGGTATATATTTTCTAAGTAAAGAGGTCACAAATCATGATCCCTCCTTGTTAGCTTGTTGTCAGATACTCAGTTCAAGAATATAAAATAAATAGATCAATAAAACATAAATACATAAATAAAGTCAATCACTGTGAAGTCCTCTGTATGAAACCAGAATACAACGAAGCTGTACTAGGCAATGAGTTACAGGCAGAAATATTCTTAATATTTTATCCAGTGTTCTGACTTTGGCTGAGCACTTATTAAAAGAAGATATCAGAGGTCATTCCTATACACAAGGACATTCTTTTAAACACTGATGTTAGGTTATTCAAACAAATAATCTGAGATCCTGAACCTTCCACATGTCATAAAAGATAAGTAAAATTCATACAAAGTTATTTGGAATCTCAACAGTTAATTTGTCTAAAAGGAATCACACCTTGCAGAGTTCAGTATGTGAACTCAATTTATTACTGTAGGTATTTGATAGTATATAAATACTCAGCTACACTAGTGAAAATAAAGGCAGGACAAATACATAGGCTTGCTTCACAAGCTTCTTCTCTTCCTCTAACTGGCAAAAATTCTTCCATGCTTTGTGACATTTTGCCAGGCCACTGTAATATACCTTTCTTAACTTCTTAGAAAAAATCTGCTCAAAACTCCCTCTGACATACCAGAAAATTCCTCGGCACACCACTATTACCTCAACAGAATTTACTTATTTTTAGCTGAGATAATAAGCATTTGCAATCCCAGAGTTTTGGGGTTTATTTTTTTGTTTGATGTTTCTTTCAGTCTGTTCCTCTGTTACCAAGATCTTCAAGTGTTCATTTTCCAATCTGTAATACTTTTTTACAGAGTAATAACTTTTTACTCTTGACAATTTATTTGTTTCTAATGTGCAATGCTTCTTTAATGTATCTGTAAGAAATATCTACTTGAATGTAAGAGAGGGCATGGGAAAACATTGGTAGAATTAGATGAACATTGGAAAAAACAGAGCACAAAAAGTTTTCAAAGTAAATTGATAACAATTTGTAAATACCTTAATAGAAAATATGAAATCTTTGTTTTAATGAGGAAGGGCATGAGAGCAGCGATTGACAGTTGAAAAAAATATTACTTTCAACTAAAAAAAAA
>NW_009951025.1:0-1920 GCF_000696875.1 Nestor notabilis | reverse complement strand
TAAAGAAACAACAGTTCTAACAGCTCTCTCCTATACTATCTTCATTCTCATTATCCCTCACTGTGGAAAAACCGATCTCTAGAAGAAAGCATAGAACTTCTACATTGTAGCAAAACTTCAGACAGAGTTGGCTTTTCTTCTCACATTCCTATTGCCATTTACCTGATGGTTTAGGGGTGGTGGCATGGGATATTCCTCCATTGTGCTGAGCATTGTCACCAGTTGTGAAATCCAGGCTCATACGGGGTTTAGGCTGGTATTCTCTCCTGGGCTGAGAAGATGCCTCTTTTATTCTGCCAAAACATGAAGTTAAGTGTCAAGAATCAGCTTCTCATTAACAGATGAGATGCACCAAACTTCTTTATTTCATGGCTGAAGTTTCAATGCACTACTCATCCAGACTAAACAAGTCTGGGCATCTGGAGTAATTTTTTGTTTACAGCATTAGTCTACATTACAAAAAAAACCACCTGATGTGACTGTGCCATGAGGTTCTTAATTTTTCTTTCCCTCTAGGAACCTAGCATTTTCTCTGGCTTCCTTTCGCCTGACAATAACAAAGAGCTACTAATGGGGAAAAACTTGTTACATGATTAGCAAGGCTTGGAGAAGTGCTGTACAAACATCTCTGCCCCCAGTTTTAGCATGATTTTTGCTTCCATCCCTGGCAAGCCTTAACTGTTCAGCTGGTTGATGCCAACTCTTGTCATTTTGTGAGGAGACTGTGTGGGAATGTACTGGCTTCAGCTGCAGACTTAGCTAATTTGTAACTTGGAATACTTGTTTCACAAAGGTATACAACTCCAGTTTTCCTGACTCTCAAAATAAAAATACTATGCATCATTAATTTCAATTTATTCTTTTAATTGAGACATCTAGAATTTCTAGGAAAGGGTACATTTTCAGATTCCAGGGTAAATTTAGGGATGGGATGATGACAGAATCAGAGCAGCTTGTGCAGAACAATTGCGACATGTATTTCTAATACCGCATATGAGAAAACACTTGAGTCAAGACCTCCACATTTAAAGCACAAGTTGGTTTCTCTAATGTTCTCTAGATCTGCCCTAGACTTGTTGCTGGCAGCACATTCTGATTTATCTTTTGAAAAGATCTACTTCTAACTTAACCAGTTTTGGTCCTGATGACAAGGGTTTCCTTACTGTCCAAAATATTATCTATGTTAGTCAGTCCCCAGAGATCACTTCTCTTCTTTACAAGAAACCAGTAAGCATAGTAAAAACATAAATTAATGTTTTTAACAACTAACACAAATAGTCAAAATAAACTTAAATAAAAAAGGCTTAGCTTTTATTTAATGAGCAATTTTATATTAATGAGTGTTTCACCCATTAACAGAAGTTACTTTTGCAAAACAGCAAAGTTTTGACACAAGGAATACTTAAGTTCATTACACCTACTGAAACAAACACCAGACATGAACTAGAAGGCAACAGTTCTAGTGACTTGCTAAAAATTACCCAAAAGCTCAGCATAAGCTATGTTTCTTAAGAAAAGAAACATCTCCAAGGAAACCATTCCTGCCTCCCAGCTGCTCTGTCACAGAACTCTGTCTTGAAAACTGCAGCCTCTTTTTGCTTGATGAAAAGGAGAGTTTAAAAGGAAAAGCCTTTACTGACCTTCCAGATTTTATTCACTTTACTGCAAGTCTACCAATGTTTGCCAAGTTTCTGAAGTCCCGGTTCCTGGAATCATGGAATTTTAAGGAAGCTTATGTCTTCCATTAATGCGTAGAAGAAAAATTAAAATTCTTGCACTTGCAGTTCCTGAAGAAAGTTTTAAAGCCTAATCTAAAGGGCGCAGAAAAACTTGAGTGCATTTTCAATTTTTTTACGTTTTTTTCTCAGCCTAACTCGTATTTTCTTAAAACTCTTTGGACAATATATTACACAAGACAGT
>NW_009951024.1:0-1961 GCF_000696875.1 Nestor notabilis | reverse complement strand
CAGCTGGAATAAGAGTCCTGTTTTGGGCACTCTGTTTTTAAAAGAATGGAAAACTCGAGAGAGCTGAGAGGAAAGCAGTGAAGATGACAGACAGTTCAGAAATCCTGAGCTCTGAGAAAGGACAGAAGGAAGTTAGGCTGAAAAAAAAGAGGGAACTGAGGGAAGGGGAAATACAGCAGTCTGCTCAGTATGTTTTCGGTTATCATGAAGTTGGTTCAAGTGTTGGCTATGCCCAGTGCAGGTACAAAGTTAAGGACTCACTACCTTAATTTGTAACAAGAGAGATTTGGATTAGCAATTAGAAAAAATTTCTAGTTAGAAGGGTAGTGCAGTAGTGTGAGGGGATGCTGCTCACGGTCATTGTGGAATCACCTCTGCTGGAAGCTGTTAAAAAACAAGCATCTGTCAGGAACAGCTTGATACACGTCATTCTGTACTGGTGCTGGGGAATGGTGTAAATGATACCAGGAAATCCCTTCCAGCTAT
The DNA here is from genome assembly GCF_000696875.1 of Nestor notabilis. NCBI lineage: Eukaryota > Metazoa > Chordata > Aves > Psittaciformes > Psittacidae > Nestor > Nestor notabilis. Next base: position 1,475 of record NW_009951024.1, on the reverse strand, counting down.
AGACCTCTAAAGTCTCGTTAGTGCTGTCAAAATCCAGGAAAGCCTCAGGCACAGTGACAGATATATATGACCTCTGCCATCAATTTAATGATATGTCTACTTTTTCCCCCCCTTAGAGCTTGTGTTCCTTGGCTGCCTCTGGATGTGCAAATTGCAGTAGAGGCAGGAACCCCGTTGTGGCTGACTACCAACCTGGGACTTGTCCTGGACAAGGACTGTGCTGCCTTCCTCTGGGCATTTCTTAATTCCATCCTGGATCGTTGCACTCATTCGCATCAGAACAAAGGTAATCTGAGCTAATTTGGAAGCGTGTACTCTGTATTTTATCATACACAGATAAGTGGCATGATGGGGTTAATCAAGGTAGTGCCTTGGTCTCAGTGAAAAGCCAGTAAAAACTAAATGCAGTGAACCTATTTAAATGTTTGTATCACATATAGTTTTAAAGTGCAGACCAATACAGAATGTAAGGTCCTGTGAAAGATACATTCCTCACTGAATTGTGCCATGTAGGGACCTCAGGGGCAGGATTTGCACTTTACTGTGAAGTGCTTAATAAGTTCTCCAGCTGCCCAGATATCTGAAAGACAATAACAAGCTTTTTCTGTCTGATGCAGAAACAGAAGCAGGTGTGTGTGTGTTCCTAATGGTGAGTGTTCTTTTTGTAAGAGTAAGATGCAATGGAGCCTTGAGAATGAAACATTCCATATGCTTCCATTTATTTGCTTACACAGCTCCTGCTAGAGAGGCCATGCGTCCAACACAGAATATAGATATCAGAATCCAGTATTAAAAGGGATATTGTACCTTACTTCCTAACGTGTCTAAAAGTGTCAGTCGGCCTGCAGATTTTACAGCCAATACTAAAAAGAGAAGTTTATTGCCATAATGTGTCTTGAAAGTTGTATGTGCCTACACTCGTTAAATAATGACCTTTTCAGATAAGAGCTGAACATAGCAGTTAAGTGTGTACCTCTTCCAGTTCTGCTGTATGGTATTTTAAATAGTAAGCTGTAATATTTAATAAAACAAATAAAGAGGTTTCCAAATTGGCAGGAGAGATAAGTAGTGGAAGAGCTAAAAGTACATCTGGTAGAATACTTTCTTCCCTTTCTGTCATCTGCAAGGAACGTTCCCAAGACAATAAGCTCAGAATTCAGTTGGGAAAATGGTAATTGTTTTCTGCTCCTGTCATCAGGAAACTGAAGTCAGGGCAAAGTACTTAAATCCTGTTATAATAACCACAGATGTCTGTTGCATTCCCCTTCACCCCACAAATTCTTAGGGACCTGTTTGTGTTCAGTGAATTTAGGATAGTTTTGTGGATGGTACAGGCAACCTGAATGTTCATGAGTGAAATAATAAATACAGAGGAATTGCAGAATGTTGACTGTAGCTGCATGTTATCTTCTATACACTTTATTACACGTTGTTCACACAGCAAGATTACAGCTGGCAAGAATTAGTGAGGACCA
>NW_009951023.1:0-1959 GCF_000696875.1 Nestor notabilis | reverse complement strand
CTTCCCTGGCACTGAGGTCATGCTGACAGGCTTCTAAGTTCTCCACATCCTCCTCAGGGCCCTTGTAGATGGACATCACATTTGCTAACCTCCAGTTAACAAAGACTTACATTTGGATACTGAAGAGTGTATCAAACTCATCAGCTCATCACTGTATATCCATCTCACCAGCTTCACTTACCTTCTAGTTTTGCACCAGCCACGGTGTGTTAATGGCATACGAGCAGACAGACATGACACATAGGGTGCTTTCTCAGTGCCAACCCTTTCTTTTTGCTCAAGGAGCACACAGAGTACCACAAGTCTTACTAAGCAGCTGACCTGGCCCACAGCTGAAGCGTGAATGCTACATTACACGGGATAACCCTGCTCTTACGGGACAATTTCACCCTTCCCAGGCAGAAGCCTGAGCGTGTCCCACTCCCGTGCATGCAGAGGCTGGTGCTCCAGATGACCAGCAGTGCCCTGTGCTGGACTCAGCCTGATGAACAGCGATGGTAAATGCCTTCTGCAGTCTGGGAAGAAGATTAGAAAAGGTCTTAGTCCTTAATTAATGGGATTTCTGCTATGCTGATAGCAGATTAGACAGCAGGATAGAAGGAAACATTTTCAGAAGCGTCTAAGGAGCTTAAATCCTAATGAAAACTTCACCCATAACTAACCAACTGAGTCTTATCTTGATGAACAGCTGGCAGTGAAAGATGCAAAATCAGTAATTACTGGCCTGCATCTACTCAAGCACACAGACCAACACTTAAAAAATCACAATGAGCAGCTTTATGCCTATACAGCTGTTAAGCTGCTATTTTCTCCCACAGATTTAGTGTTTCTCCTTGACAAACAACTGTTGTTATTGTTGCACAAGAAACACGGAGGATGTATCTCGATGAACTTGGTTTTGGCAGCCTCCCCTCACCTCCTGGTGCTTGTTCCTGTCCCTGTGCCATCCCAATGGTTGTGCCAGCACAAGCATGTGTGCAGTCACACGGTTCATCAGCGAGAGGAAGTACCTGGATTAAAAATAACCAGGTCATTGCAGCTCAGAGCAGCTCCCCTGGCCGATGAGACACCATAGATGGTCCTGCAGACATTGACACAGTCAGCTGGGGACATACAGCCATGGGGATGGACCACTGGAAGAGCTGCTCACTTGTAAGTGGAGCAGATACTGATGATAAAGCCTCCTTAAACTGCCAGTGATGCTAACAAACCTGTGATGGGATAGAGGAAAGGACTGAATCTGACTTTCCTGATTCCTAGATCCATGCTTTGTACATAGTGTGACCCTTCTCTTAACAGTACTGTGCAAAACTAGAGCAAATTGAAGAAAAAAGCACCTCTTCATCTATGTCAGAAAAGATACTCAGCCTCCAGAAGAAAAGATCTTTATCCCACAAGCATTTTTCAGGTTTTTTCCTGCTCTGTGTCAGGACAGAGCCAAGTACTTTTGAAATCTTTTGATGTAAGAGAGAAATCATTCCTCCTGCAGCCAGCCAGCAAGGAGTCAGCAGTCACCCAGGAGGCAGGAGGTCACGATTTTGCTGTCAAACCCAAATGGCATCAAAGCCTCTGTGGTCGTTGTTGAATGTTGTACCCAGGACACAGCTGGTTCTGCTGGAGCGCCTGTTTCTGTCACCCAGAATTCCTCCCTGGACCTGAGAAGCCTTCCCCCAAAAGAGTTTCACAGCAGAACTGGTGCATTCCCACAAGATAAAGTTTGAGTTCTTGTGAGTCTTCATTCTTGGATTGAAAAACAACCCAACCATTTCTCATCAGAAGACTTGTAATCACATTGTCCAGACTGGAGACTTCTCAAACACTTGATTGAGGTCAATGCTGGACATCAGCTCTATGTCACTACTGGGCTTTACACTGACAATATTGTATCATGGCAGGGAAAATGCAGCTATTGTTGAAAGTCAAAGTTTATAGAATTATACAATCACAGAATGGTTTGGG
>NW_009951022.1:0-1959 GCF_000696875.1 Nestor notabilis | reverse complement strand
AGCCCTCGGCTCTTTCACCCAGACATGGGCAGGCAGGTGCTGGCTCCCAGCGCCCCCAGAAGGGCCCCAAACACCAACGCTGCTACCGAGAAGTCAGGCGAGAGGTAAAGAGCAGCCACCTGCAGACAGCCCCCACCCTCAACAGGCAGCATCGCCCGTCACCACACACAAACCCCCTCCTGCTTTCCATCGCGCTGGCCACAGCAGCCCCCTCCTGGGCCTAGGGAACAGCAACCTCCCCTCTCCCTTGGAGTGCCACCTTTGGCCACGTTGCTCCCCAGAAGACATGGGAGCAGCCGAGAGCACATGGTGGCTACAGCAGCATCCAAAACGCAAAGGGCACCCGCCTCCCTCCTGTGCACCAATCCACCGTCAAACTTCAACTTCCATGGGGCAGGTGCCTCGTTTCCACGTCCCAAAACACACTGCTGGCACGGCAGCATCCGGAGTCCACCACACTTCATTTCACCTGACACACACACGTGCACACACACTGACCTGTTGACCACAGTGACGTGTCTCTGCATGGGCATTTCTTTAGGTGATCCACTCCCAGCAGCTGGTGACAAGGCGAGATGGGCACTCTCCACAGTGGGTTTCACCACACCACATGCCACTCCTCTGCTTCGTGGCAAGCGAGGAACAGGCCTCTTGCTGCCTTCTTCTGCCACGCTCAAAGACCTGGGCTGTCTCAAAGTTCCTTTGGGCTTTCCTAAGGAGTTTGCAGATGTAGCTGTGAGTTCGTGTCCTCCTCCACCCAACCCAGAGACTTCAAGCACAGCAGGTAACTCTCCCCACAGGGTCCATAATTCTCCAAACCAGTCAGAAAGGATGCTCTCAGCCACCGTTGTGGGTCTCATTGCTTCAGCACTGTGGCTACCACCCAAGGACCCTCAAACCGCAGTCTCCACCGCTGCACTGCAGCGGGGAAAGAGACTTGAGACCCACCTCCCCTTACACTCTCAGAAAAGCCACTTACTGTGAGATGCCACAACAGGTTACCTCTCAGGTGGGACCCATGGTCACGCTGCTCTTTCCCAGCCCTTTCCTTCTGTAAGGAAGTGATCCCCCCCTTACAGACAAGAACAGAGGAATACAAACAAACTTTGAGGCTCACTGTTGCTGCCAACAAAGCTGCCTACTCGCAAGCAGGTGGGCCTTGTCTGGGCCTGGTGCTGGGAGATGCCACTGACAGCAACACAACAGCAGCAAGGGAAACCTGACCCAGAGGCTCTGGGAACACACTGCTGCAGCATCTTACTCGCTCAAGAAGGGCTTCCTACCAATCCTGGCTTGCAAGCACCAGCGCCCTGGTCAACAACACTCCCTGCTCCCAGGAACTCCTCGCCAGGACCACACAGCTCGTGGCCATCAGTGACACAGCCGCATGGGGAAGACTTCTGCTCCAGCAGCTGCACGCCTCTTCCACAAAGGCAGACCCTCCACAGCTGACCGGGGCTCACCTGCCAGCTTGACTGGAGACGTGTTCTTCAGCCTCATCTGGCAGTTCACTTGCCGTCCCGTCTTCCTCTTGGAACTCCTCTGCCGGGCCACCAGCTGAGCAATTGGCTCGGTCTCGCTGCAAGCAACAGCATGGCAAATGACCTGGTGGAGCAGGAAGGGGACAGGGGGAAACAGTCGTGAGGCCCAAGCTCAATCCACAGCCTGCACAAGCACTTGCAGCCACTTCCACGCCTCCAGCTGCTCGGTCATGCCAGCCAAGGCTTCAGCTGCCGACAAAGACTTGGGCACCTCCCTCTCCTTTTGCAGCACAGATCAGCAAAGCAGCCAGCAGAGCCTCCCCATCACCTTCCCACATCAGCTTGGGCCCCACCAACAGACAGCCTGCTCTCTCACTTCCATCCTGCAGGCTGACCACCTTGCTTTACAACGCTGGCAAGCCACAGCCTTCCACCCTGCCACTGCTCCTCCTGCAGAGGCTCCCCCGGGGCCCCGCAC
>NW_009951021.1:0-1936 GCF_000696875.1 Nestor notabilis | reverse complement strand
AAAAAAAAAGGCTATATTTCTGTTTTCCATTTTAAAATAATGATGTCCCTATTTGAAGCAGGTTCCATTAAGAGATTTCAAAGATGTCCTGTCCTAAGGATTACTTATGCAGAGTGACTGAGGTGGTTTCCTGTCCCCTCAAAACCTCTCTAATTTCCAAAGTGGCTTCTTGTCTTATAGGCTCTGTCACCTGTGACTCTACCACTACCGAGCACATCATTTTCAACAAGATTTGTGTTGCTTTAACACTGGTTGCTAATGTTTTACGTTCACATTACCATAGCTGCTTCAGTGTTTATATTACATAGGATATTTTTTTAACTCTTCTCCAATGCAGCTTAAAAATTCTTACACATTTTATAATTATTCTTTTAACAGGCAAATATGGAACAAAAGTATTTCCTGCTTTTTTCTTAAGTATACCATACATTTGCCTTCCCATATGGGCTGGGTTCCGAATTTATAACCAACCTTCTGTGACGCACGACACTCCAGTCAAGGTAATATTATTGTATTTAACTGTTGGCTACTGTTAGGCAAACCAAACCCATAAAATCCTTATAGAAGCTCGGCAGGAAAGTATTATTCTGCAGACGACTTGCAGATTTCATGTAATTTAGTATTTTTTGTATGTACATTCTGCAATATTAGATTTTAGAGGTAAGACATGTACATTAATTGATATGAAAATTATTTACACTTCTTGTAAAAAAAATCTGTAAAAATGTTTACTTAAAACTCTTTAGATCTTTGCCTTTGGATTTAATAGTTGGGCTGTAATAAGATTAACTGAGCAAGAAAAAAATGCAACAATATTTTATGCACTGTTTTATATAAAAAAATAGTCCCTACAGTACAAAGCACCCAGCAGATCTTTAACTCTTTGTTGCTATAAGCAAGCCAGTTTATTGCCACAGCACACCATATCAGCTCTAAGTAATATGATAAACATTTCTGCAACACAACAGCTCCTGAATCTCAGTCAGGCACATTCTGTAACTGGAAACACAGACACAGACGAAGGAGCTAGTTCCTATTCCACAGCTAATAGGCAGTCATTGTGTGAGTGGCATAGCCAGTGGCATAGCCAGTGCCATAGAGTAACAGCAGATGATGCACTGGCAGATTTTCCCAGAAATGTATGAAAGAGAACATTCAGCCATCCATCCAGTAGTCTTTACTAGGAAAGAGGGGTATAGACAGAGGTTTATATCTCCTGGACTTTGAAGAACTGGTACAGAATCACCGCTTTTAGTGCAAACCTCTATGAAAAGCAAACTGGGGGAGACTTCAGGTGTCAAAACCTCTTCTACACTCCTGCACAGGCTTATAGGAAACCACATGTCCCATCCCAAAGCAATTTGAGCTGATTTACTTAAAGGTGTCACTAATTCTGGGCAGAAACACATTCTTTAGAGTCATTAGGATAGAGAAGTGTAGTTAAAGGTAGCAATGGTGATTTTTGCTGTATGTATTGGTGAGAACATCCTTTGCTCGGAGGATGGATGAAGGTTTCAGTTTGTCTTCCTAGTACTGAGGACACCACAGAAATTGCTATTATAGAAAATAGGTGATGGACTGCTTATTTGCTAAAATGTAGCCATGTCTCCTGTGCTTAACAGGAACTAAAGTGCTTAGGTTTGATATTTTACTTTGGCATATATGACAGAGCAACTTAGTTTTTAAATCCTGTTTCAAAAAGAGTGCATAAAAAGCTGGTGATCTGAAAATTTAACATTGTACTTCTTAGTGAATCCTTTCTTGTAAACCTAAACTTCCTTGCTCAGACGGTCACAGAAGCAGCCTTGATTCCTTTCACTGGGGCCTCCTACCTTCCTAAGTTGTTTCTTTTTTAGAAGTTGTTTTCATCTTCACAGCTAATTTACGCTTCATATCAGAGCATAAATACCCGTGTTTGGTAACTATACCTTAAAAC
>NW_009951020.1:0-1940 GCF_000696875.1 Nestor notabilis | reverse complement strand
TGATCTTAAGGTCCTTTCGAACCCTAACTATCCTATGATTCTATGAAATGAGCTTCTATTCAAAGGGGACATACGTATTTTCATTCCAGAAAAACTCTGGTTAATAAAGAGCATGTACACCACTGTGGAAGGTGCCACAGATGAACTCCATAGCTTTCCTGAGCAAAGGCAGGGAGCTGAGTATTACAGACCACAGCTCTAAAGTATTAACTATCTATCTGCACCATGAGATTTTACTACTATGCAGCATTCCCTGATACCAAAATCCTTTTCTTTGCGCTTTTCCATACATCTTTATTAAATGTACTGATTGTGACAAAAGACATATGATGCTCTTTGATTATGAGCTCTAAAAATTACCATTCCTCTCCACAATATCCCTAGCATGTTCTTAACTCCTGCAACCACCAAGGCGGCTGGAAGCAGCATATGCTTTATGGGGTTTGCCTTCTAATTTTTATCTTTTTCTCAACTTGCCTTATTATTATAAGGTAACTTGTAGGAACCTCGTATCCTTCAGACTTCTGCCTCTTCATCAGTTTTGAATTCAATTGTACCTGAAAGATACCTAGGGTGCCTAGAACTATTTTAAGCAACAAGACTAGAAGTGCTCATATTTTTTCACTGTGATTTCCATCACAACTGTTCTTCATCAAAACAGCATGGTTTATCCTGAAAAGAGGATATAGAGACCTAAAAATTTCAAAAGGAGTCATTAATATACTATAAATGGCAGCAGCAAAATTTGCCAGTAATGGTAGCAGTAGGTCTGTGGAAAGGAAAAAGTACAAGAAGTAATGTTCTACTTGAGCTGCAGGAAATCAGGCTGGTGGTTTCCTATGACCTTCTAAGGCTTTCTTTGAGATTATCACTACGAATTATGCATCCTCAGATAAAAAAGCCCTGAGCCAAATGACTGTAGAGCTACTTCATAAAACTCTGATCACTGCTGACAATTATTTTCTCCTTTAATACAATTTTGCCACTGTCTTTTACATTTATAGTATGGGAGAGCCTTGTTACCTTCTCAGCCTCTAATCTTATTCCCAGATTAAGTAGTACAGATTCTGCTTTAGTCATGGAGTTATGCCAGGAAAAGAAAGTAAGCTTTAAAATGTGTGGATTTAAACATATTTTTATCAGTGTAAAACATCTAAACCTTCATGTAATTTGCTGTGTATTTTAAATAGCTAAGGCAGATCTGTCTCAATAGATTAACGGAGTATCAAATGCTGACAGAAATTTACCTTCACCTGGTGGGATCCTGCTGCTTCTTCTAGTTGCATCCTAGTGGCTCATAATCCAGCGCATTGGAAGTCAGAGTTTCACATTATTGCCACTTAAGATTTTATTCCATCCCTAACTTTTAGTGACAAATGAAATACCTCAGAGTCTCATTTTAATTTACAAAGGGTTTCTTGTTGACTTTACTTTCAAGTGTGCATATTTCACCTCAAACCAAACTTGTGTAAAAAACTACTTAAGTGATGGAAGGCTCTTTGTACCATCATCCAAAGAGGGAAGAAAAACTACTGTTGCCTATGTGCTATATAACTACTTACTGTAATGATTCTTGGGTACAATTTCTGTTTCAAAGCATCCTAAATGCTTTGATAAATCCCTCCAGTGAGTCTGGTTTCCTTTCACCTCAGATGATGCTATTACCCTCCTCGCCCCATAACAGCATGAATGCTTGCATGCATAGATCAGCTCTCAGGGACTCATGCTTGGCTTTAGTTCAGCTGAAGGCTGCCTATTTCCTACCCCAGTAAGCACCCATAAAGCGGCGTAAGAAGTATCCGACCACTGCCTAGACTGACACCAACCACGAGTCGGTTATAGAGCGAGGTAAAAGGCCGAGCAAAAGCCAGCCACCTCCGCGGACACAATACCTATGCCCAGCTGCAAGATGGCGGCTGCCCAACTCCACACTACGTCCG
>NW_009951019.1:0-1887 GCF_000696875.1 Nestor notabilis | reverse complement strand
GGGGAGCTTTAAGGTCCCTCCCAACCCAAACAATTCTATATTGAAACATGGACTGTGTGGTACCATCTCTACAGATTTGCCTTCTCGGGGCTAGTTTCAGTATATTTAACTTCCGTTATTGTCTCCCTTAATCAGTTCTGTGGGATGAAAGCTGACTTGGATGGAAGTTGGACAGATTGCAGTCAATAGGATTCGCTGTTTTCAGCTATCCTCATGATCGATACATATTTTACAGAATTACTGGAAAAGTCATTCAGGAATGGTTAGAGACATCTCATTACAGAAAGCAGATCTGCTGTCTTGGCACGTCAATATCCGTACTGTGATAGGTTGTAGAAGCCTTAGAACAGTGGGTCTTGTGCTAAAAACAAAGCTGCTGTCCAGTTCTTCCAGTTCTCAGATCACTGAAATGGCTGACCCCCGCCCTTGACCATGACCCCTCCTTTCAGCTGTTGGAATTCTATCAATTGTTGGACTATTAAAGGGAATCTACTCCAATATGGTTCTTCTCTTTTTTTTTCCAAACAAAAAAGCCTGAAGTCAGTAATAGTAAAACTTTTCAAATACATTTATTTATCACCAATGAAAATACTGTACAATGCCCAGATAAAAGGAGCAGGGAAAGGCAAGGCCTTAAGACTGGCTTTCATCAATGTCCTTGTCAGGATCCATCTCTGCAGCTTCGCTCTCCTGCTGCTGTTTCTTCCAGAGTTTAGCCATAGCAAGCAGCTTGAGATTAGGCTGATTGGCAGTATCTTCTGGGAAAATATAATCATAGTACTCCTCCCAGCCAGCATCAGACTAGGGGAAAAAAGTACCGCAAAACACGTTTAATCTGCATGTTCATGTCAGCTCTTAGAAGGTGCTTCTAATAAGCGTAACAGTGAGATAAATTAAAATCAATGTCTGTTAAGCCAGCGAGCTGAATGGGTATAAGACAGCACTACTGCAGTGCACAGGGAGCAGGTACATGTGATGAGCAGCCTGGCTGTAGTTTCCCAAAGAAAGTTAAGAAACAAACACAATCTGCACAGTACTACCTAAAGCTGGTTTGATTTGTCTATGGTTGGAGTTTAAACTACAGGTGGCTTGAGCATTGGCTGTATTTCACTCTGCATCAGCTCTCCACCCAGCCTGCTGAGGAGCAGGGACCTCAGCAGCACATTTCAGGCCAAAGCTTTTTTCCGGCTCCTGCAGTAACACACATGCAGTTATAGCATGCGGACAGCTTTGTGCACCAGACCCCAGCACAAAGCCACAAGGGATTCAAAGCAACCACTTGCAGAATTTTTCCTCTTACCCCATCTTCAGCCTGCAGTTTTCTCCTCTTCTTTATTTTTTCAGGCATAAGTTTATCTATCCTCTCTTTAGTGGCATCGGTTCCAAACTCCTCTTCAAAGCTCCTCCAGGATTCCAGCAGCATGACCCGCTCCTCCTTCTCCTCACAGTTCCGCATGGCCTTATTGGCCTCCTCATAGATCTGCCGGCAGCGGGACAAGCTGCCCTCCCTCCCTGCAGAGAGCTCGAACTGTGCGAAGCTGATCCATACCTGTTGTGGGAACAATCAAACCAAGCTGAAACCTCCACTCCCAACTCTGAGGGCTAATAGTTTAAAACCCACAGCAGCCAAAAATGCAAATGTCAAGCAAGTCCAAAGTACTTTTTCACAGCAGACACTGGAAAACCCTCATTTGTTTCCCATGTGTGAGATCTACCTCACTTGGGCAAGAGAATATTCATATAAGCCACTCTGACAAACTCCCTGTGGTTGTTTTGGGTCATGGTAAGTATGTCTGAATTCAGTCGAACAACAGCAACTACACTGGAAAAAATCACAGCTATTTTTGACTTGTAATGTTTTTGCAAGTAAAATTCCAAAGCTACTCA
>NW_009951018.1:0-1896 GCF_000696875.1 Nestor notabilis | reverse complement strand
CAGATATATATACACTACATATAATACATATAATAACTTTCAAGCAATACGAGACCATTGTACAGTGCAGGTACAGCCAGTAATTCGTCCTTCAAGTCAAATAATTTGTGACTGAATTGTAAAATTTCTTTCAAAAAGTTATCTTATCTTAATTTCAGACCAGAAAAAATCCACTGGAAGAGCATTTTGTTTTGTTTGGGGTTTTTTTTGTCATTCTAAAGATCTTTACACTTACTGAAAATTCACATCTTACACCCAGAGTGGTTGATATGCGTACCAAGAATTCATCATTCATATTTTGCTTCATGTTACTCTGTACTAAATATTAGTTATTTGCTTTTTTTAAAAAAAAATGAGTTGTGTTATAACAGCTTAAGGTCTTCTTAAGCTGCCACTGAAAAGTTTTCCACTGATGAAAGCAAGTTAATCAGAGTTCCTCTCCAGGTGTGAAGAAGTGTCCCAGAAATTACATTTTTCATGAATTTGGAGATCTACGGTGATACAAACCTAACCAATATATATAAACATTTTCAACATTGACTTGCTCTGATTGACAGCCACTGGCAAAACCAACAGCATAATCATAGCCTAAATCTTCAGGAGTCAGACTTGGAGAGCACATAGATAGAATGAAAAACAAATGCATGTTTGCAATAAGTTTATATATAGCTAGATATGCCTGTGCTTTACCAGCCACTGACATGTTTGATTTGAGTTAGGCAGATGAATTGGGATGAAACAACTAGAAGTTTTACTCTATACTTCAGTCAGATTGAAAAAAAGTGAAATATTCCTCAAATGCTAAGTAGTTTATTAACTTTTTTGTTCAGTTTGCATTACAACCTCCCAAATAAACTACTACTGAAATATTACAAGGGCAGCCAACAGCAACCTAATTCTTATTAGAATCAGAAGTTACGCCCAAATGTTTTTGATCTGAACAATTACAGTGTAAACCTCAAGAAAACCTTTATTCATAGATTTCCACGTCTCTACAGCCAAGCAAGAGGGAAAAAAAACCTAAAAAAAAAATGCCGGTAAACCTGAAAGAATCTAACAGCGCAACAGTATCTTTCAGAACTGATGATTTGAGATTGGCTGTGTGAAGACTTGAGCTTCGCTCACTACAGGTGGTCAGTACATCTGACACTAGCAGTTTTCCGCAAAAAAAAAATCCAAGTTAAAATCATGTGCTTCATGCACATGCATGTGCAGATGATTCTCTGTGGCTTGCACATCAAGTATAATTTTGCTACACAGGTGACATAAAGCCCAGGTTCATAATGGGCTACACAGAGTCCTATTAGCATGCCTACATAACCAGAGCTTTTTGAACAAGCAAGTAATGTTTTACATCTACACAGGCAGTCCACTTTGATGGGTTTGGTGCCTGTGCATCCCAACATGCTGAGGTGACCTTAACTTTTAGACAGAACAGCACCAGTTTCAGAAGCAAGATGCAAAAAGATCATAAACATCCCTTCCCTAAGGACTATTTTCTACTATCACATCCACATTTCTCTCTATGAATAATATAAAAGCTGCATTCAGGGAAGCTTCAGAGACTGCAGAGGAATTCAAAAGCTCTCATGGCATCACAAAAAATACATCCCTGGAAGAGTAATGGGACAAAAATGTCATAAGGAAAATGTAGCTACATTCCAGCTGTAATACGATGAGCATATAAAAGATATTACATGAAGTGACTGCTCACAACAGCAGTAGATTAATATTCTAGGTGCTCCTTTTAGTCCCTATGTAAATTAATTTTACCTTAATTTAGTCAGGTAAGTGGGAGAAATGCAAGTACAACATCTATTGGGAGGCCTCTTTCTGAGTTTTAATAGCACCAGGTTTTCTGCGAGATAGAAACATAGAATAGTTAGGGTTGGAAAG
>NW_009951017.1:0-1947 GCF_000696875.1 Nestor notabilis | reverse complement strand
TTTTAGAGAACTTTCAGAAATGCCTTAACACAGATAGGAGAGACTTTCTGAGGCGAGTAAATCTCAGGACAGATGTTTGTTCTGCAAAAAACTGGCCATTCATGAAAGCCCATGTCCTTTACTTCAAAAATAGTAGTAAAATTGCAGTAACCTTTATGTCCTGGTGTGCTTGAGCAGTAATATTGGAGTTGTGGGAAAGGTTATATAAATGTTCTGAAAATTTACTTTCTTCTGGTTCTGCAATCCCATCTGCTGGGATGGGAAACACTGGAATTCTCTGCCTCTTACTATGATCTGACCTACTGCTTCGTATGGCATAAGGCTGTGAGAGTAGGAGGTATATGCCTAGTAAGGCTCCTCTCAGAATATGCTCTGATAGCTATTAGCTGCATTTTGGAGGAAACCTATTAAGTTTTTTCATCTACTCAGGAATGTTCATTGACCCAGAAAAAGCTTTCCTCCCAAGTTCAAATGTGAAAAGAAGCAGCTGAGTGTGCACATTTCCACTGACACAGAGTCACTGGGGACTAAACTGCTGGCCTGAGGTCTTCATTGTCTCTGCCATAGATCAAAGTTTCAGCAGCTGCCAAGGCAAATCTGGGCTTTCTGCAAATACAGGTGTTTGTGAGTCATTAAGCTTAAAAGTACCTTACTGTATGAAATGCGGTGAGAACAGCCAGTTGCTTAAGCAGTGTAAAGTGTATTGCATTCCTGTGCTGGATATTGGACCATTAATATAATTGAAGCATCAGTACTAAATTTGTAGTGCCTTTCTGAACTGTTTTAAATAGAGTTGTACACCTCAACTTTATACAACGGTATCTAGAAATAATGTGTTCAAATCATAATGGTCTTGCTCTAGAACCCCAGATATAATAATCTGACCATAAGGGTTTTGTTCTTGGTTCTGCCATGGGCAGTATGTGACTTAAGGGAGCTTGCCTGACCCCACCTTCCTGGAAATACGTAAGTACCTCCTTTCCATTGCTTGTTACTTTCATCCTCTTGGAGAATATTATTTTTAGTGTCTTTTACTTCAGTTTGCTTATCTGCAAAATGGGGATGTTTCTATAGGAGGTTTTACACTCATAAATACATATGAGGAATTTTTGAGATATTTGAATGAAAGGTGCTATGCAAAATCAAATCTGTATTATATATCCTGTGTGAATAGAGCTCTGAGAATATTGATGTTTGAGCAGAATCACTAATGGCAGAAGGCATCTTAATGTACCAAAATGTCTTCGAAATTAAAATACCGAAATGAAAAATAAAATAACAATTGAAATTGGAAACATTTCTAACAGTGAGAAGAATTAATTCTTATAGTACCTTCCAAAAGCTGAGTTGGCCCTCTTAAAAATCAAGGCTGTCTTTCTGAAATATACAACTTAAGGAGTTACAGGTAAATTACGAAAATCAGAGGTGAATTTCCTTGTTTATGTATGCATTGTGCAGATGACAATGATCTTTTCTGGACTAAAATATTCATGCATATATATATTTTGGTGGAACAGTTGTATGCTTGTGGCTAAATACTGCTTTTCTCTAGAGGGATTTAAATTCCGTCAAAGCTATTACTTTGAAATGTATAATGTAAGCTCGTTATTTAGACAATTATGATGGCCTAGATGTTTATTTTAGGCAACTCTCTCCAGCTGTATTGATAAATAGATGTTGGAGAGATTGGATGTGGTTCGCCAGCACACAGCTCCTTGGATAAAGTTTAGAATGCACATGCTCAATGTAGTGAATGGAACAAACGTGTCTACATAGGAGTAAAATTCTGCAGACACACCACGCCTTTAATGCATTATTTGTGTGGCAAAAGTAGGGTTGGTATTGGTAAGCCTGCCTGATGAAATTCAGTACCTTGTAATGATGCCTGAGCTAATGGGGGCAACAGACATTGGACGGCTATTACATGTCTGCTCCAGATGTCTCCAT
>NW_009951016.1:0-1911 GCF_000696875.1 Nestor notabilis | reverse complement strand
AATTTTCTGTTTTTCTCTAGGGAGAGGTACAGTGTTTATATTTTGGAGCCGCCTTCAAGGTGGGATATTGTACATATTTTTATCTTGAGTAAATGTTAAGTAGTTGTTTAAAAATACTTAATAAAATAATTCTTTTCCTGTGGAAGATAAGGGTTTGCCTTGTGTGCTTTTAAATGTTTGTGCAGGGTCATTCCGTGTGGTCTGGTCCAGCAGTCGATGGTGATCTCCTCACTCCTCTGACAGCTCCTGCAGGGTCCCATTACCCGTGTCCCCAGGGTTATTTATTTAACTCCCTTGGCGTCCTCAGGGAGTTTTTGCTTTCCCAATCCGAGGGAGGTGCCAGGAGAGCCTGGCTGGCTTCTCTGCTTTCTCCTTGTTCCACTTCACGCTCCCTGGGCCTGTTTTTTTGGCTCATCCACACCAAGCTCAGTGAGGAGTGGGGAGGAGGCAGCCCCTCACTATGGACACTGCATCTTCCTTACAGGCTTTGACCATTATCTGGAGGAAGGATGGGCTTTCCACAAACAGCGGGTTTGCTTTACTAGTGTCCCCCAAAACTTCACTGGAGCCTCGCAAAGCCTCTGTGCTGCGGATGAGGATGGTGCCACGCTCCCTGAGGGGCACAGGGGCTCCTGGTGCATGGCTGTCCTGACTGGCAGAGACCAGGGGTGCCCTCCCCTGCCTGCAGTGTCTTGGTTGGGGAAAGCCCCGGTGGCTTCCGTGATGGCCCTGCTTGGCTGGGAGGGACAGCCACCATGCTGCTGCTGAGCCGGATCCTGCCTCTGCCGGGAAGGAACCTGTGCCACCCCCTGCACGCCCTGGCACGCTTCTCCCATGTGCTCCCGTGACTCTTTTGCTGGTTTGTGACTTCAAGACAGTGCTGCAGGCGGTGGTGAGGTGCCTGGTGCCTCAGGTACACTGCTGCGAAACAGGCATGGGGGATATGGTACAGATACGATACAGCCCATGGACAGGCTCCTTCCCAGACTGTTCAGCAATGGTGGATGTATTCTGGCTTCTGCACACAGTGACGATGACCCCCAGACCTCTCCCCAGAGGCAAAGGATGGGCGCAGTGTGTCTCTGGGGCTGTGAGGGATGGGTGGGAGGACTCGGTTGCCCGGCGGTGCTGCGTACGTGCCGATGGGGCACGGGCACTTCTGCAGGATATATCAGGTTTTCACAATGCAGATGAATCACAAACTGTGGTGTGCGGTTAAATGCCAGACTGGGACAGTGCTGCTCTCTCCAGGGCTGCAGCATCTCTGGGACACCGCTGGTGGAGAAGCAGGCACCCAGGGGCTGCTATTAGACTACAGTCAGCATCAACTCGTAGTAACACTAGCTTAACTAATGCTAGAAAAAAACATACAAGGCTGCTTGTATTAATTTGTTTGGGGCATCTATAACTCCTGACGTTTATGTTGTGTTTGTTTTAATTAGGGCTAAATATTGATCTCAGTGCAGATGACTGTAAGTAACCCCATTTTGGGGACAGCATTTGGTGCTCAGCGCAGCAGTGTTTCCAGCCTCGTTAATGGCTGGATTTCTGGCTCATTTCCACGGCTCTTGCTCCCCTTTGGTCTCCATCTTCTGACCCACCTTGTTGTATGGTGGGAGGACTCACAGAAGCTCCAGATCCTTAGTCACAGAGGAAGAAGAAAATCGTAAAAAGGGAGTGGAAGAGATAAGGCTTATACAGGAAGCGGTGGCTAATTACAGGCTGTGGATTGTCTCTGCCGCCCTGGCCTGGCTCCAGTGGGACAGATGAGCTCTCCGGGGCAGAGCAGGGTCCAGCAGCCCTTGGTTATCCCTGGCTGGCATCACAGAGCAGGGGATGCACTGGCAGCAGCATGGCATGGGGGATGCCCTGCCTGCGGACCCCCGTGCTGCGCGCACCTCCAGCAGCCCC
>NW_009951015.1:0-1934 GCF_000696875.1 Nestor notabilis | reverse complement strand
AATGAAATTAGAGATATATTCAGTCACTGCATAAAGTTCATCCAGCCCTTGGAGACACGGAGCACCTTTAGGAGGCAGACAGCTATGAAAGCTCTTGCCAGGGGTTCCCAGGTGCCTCTCAGTTATTGAGCGGGAGCAAGGAATGAGGAAAGAAGAGATACTGCATGGAGTGGGGGTTGTTTGCCTAGGGATGGGCAAGGAGATGCTGCACACAGACACTGTAGCAGCTGGGCACAGACTGTGCTACCAACCACTACAATATACTAATGTATTCCTATAAACACACAAGTGATGCCTTCTTAATAAACACTTGATGGAAATATTTAATCATGCATGCAAGAGAGATGATATTTTTACCTAGCACCCACACCTACTGAACCACAGAGCTGTAGAGAAGGAGCAAAAACTATTTTTCTATGGAAGAGCATTCCCATTAAAAGATGATCTCAAGGACATCACTTGCCAACTCCGGCTGCTTTCCCAAGAGCAGAGATCCGATTAGCATTCTCACTAGCAAGTTTTCACTGTTTACTATTGCACCAAGCTTGGTGACAGAGCATTCCTCCAAGAATCGATCACTATCACACACCAGACCTTTTTCACCTTCAAGTCTCCCCTCAAACCCAGAGATTTCTTTTCTGACCTGACAGCAATTCTGTGATCACTGCAGATCATTCAGAGCCCTTAATTCCTGCAGAGCGTAACCTTTTCAACACCGCCACCTCCACTCCTAGCCAAGAGAAACACTATGAATATTTAGTTATTTACCTTGCTTTCTTTAGTAGAAAACTCAGAGGAGTTGGAGATTTTCATAGACTTTGACCGATGGGACTGCCGCCAGAGAGATTCTTCTCGGGAGTATTTCACCGAACCTGTGGCTCTCACCCGGACTTTGCTGGTGCTCTGAACACTGTTAACTCCAATCATTTCCAAAAGTGAGTGTATGGGATGGGAAGAAGGAATGCTAATGGCACTTCCCGATCCCCTGCAGAGGAACTGGAAAAGGTTACGTCTGGAGAGCCCAGGCTCAAGCAATCAGTACTTGCTTAAAGAGCACTAGGCTGTTTCCTCCAGCATCTTCAGGCACACTGTTTGGAGCCAGCCTGATTGTTCCAGGCATTGCTCACGTCACTGGATGGTTGGGGGGGGAGAGAGGGGGAAGAGAGAAAAAGAAAAAGAAGAGGCTGACAGAAACTCCTCCCCTGCTCCACTCCCCTCTCCAGCATCGACTCCCCCTTCATACACACGCCAACAGTGAGAGAGAGAGAGGTGGAGAGAAAGATGCTGGAACAAATGCCAGCAGATCAAGCAAGAGATTCATTTTCAGTTCACACGGCCACACTTCCCCGCCTGCATCAGCCTGCCATGCTCATTACTGCTTGCAATAACAAAGGACACTGTAAAAAGAGTCTTCAATCACCTGCCAGCTACAGGCTTCTGAATGTGAGAAATATGGATGGATTGCCAACGCACTGGAGAATCAAGTGAAAGCCCACAGCGCCGTAACAACGTTCTGGCAAGCCCCAGAGAGATGCCCCAGCAAACTTCCACAACTCTAAGCACTCATTAGCCAGAGCCTATAGGGTGCCTTCCCTGGGGGCAAGGGACAGCGAGATCACTCTCATGCTGTACAAGGGACTTAGGGGAAAACAGATGTCTTTCCCAAGGTGACCAGTGGAAACCAGTGGCAGAGCTGTGAGAAAGCAGCTGGGGACCCATCTCCTTCCTCAGCATCCAGAAAGCTGTAGCTCCATGAGCAAACCACACGCTCCAAGCAGCAGATTCTGCGAGTGATGCTGCTCCTAAGGAGCACCCTCTTCCTCCCCTGCATGCCACCCAATGTTGGGAGGGCCACTGCCATGGCTCATGCACACCAGAGGCACCGCTCCAACCCATGGGAGCCCTGCTCCATGGGGCAAGCATGCTTCTGGCAC
>NW_009951014.1:0-1881 GCF_000696875.1 Nestor notabilis | reverse complement strand
TTTTTTTTTTCCCCCCTCTTTTATTTTCCTGTAAAAACTGCCGATACTGACATTTTTCTGAAGTACTCTGAAACTGCTTGCTCACCTCTGACGCAGCACTACCAAGATGGAAACACTGTGCAAACAGGATGTCTTGGTTTAGCAACCATATTGTTGAGAGCTGCTAAGAACATGGTACAAGAAAGCCTGCATGGCACGTGCTTACTTGCTTCCAGTAGCAGATTTGTGTTGCTACTAGACAACACAGCACCTTCTAGAAGGATTTATGAGCATTTTCAGTGCTCATCCACACACACGAGCTCCCACTGTTTTACCAGTATTGTCAAAAAAATGAATTCCTTTTGGGTAAGCACAGTTATAGCAGCATAAAAATGCTTATGTTGTAGTATTTATACTGGTATGGCTTGTTCCTAGAAGGGATAATATTACGGTGTGCTTAGAGAAGGGAGATTTAATCACTGACATCGTTTTAGATAGCCAATAGGAGAGAATGATGTTAAGCCTCCGGGTATCTGCCATGAGGATAAGGAGTCTGCGTTATCATGAGTGCGTACGTAATATACTCTCAGGTCCTTAGGGGATAGCGTGTATCCCGCTGCCCCACTCAGACCAGGAAGGATCTCAGTTAGAAAGGCACTGCTGACTGAAGGAAGTGGGCATGACAGGGGACAGCCAAGCCCATTAATCCTGTGTACTGCTCGCAGAGCCCTGTTCTCAGTCTTGAAGAAAAGGTGGAAATGGGGAAATCAGGTTGGGTTTTTTGGGAATGCTGTGAAGTCTCTCCCATTTCTCGTTATCCCAAAGGATTAAAGCACCTTGAAGCCCTGTTTCCAGTATCAGGCCTTGGAGAATTAATTTACCCCATCACATGTAAACTCTGTGGGAAGACTGACTGCGCAGAACTGACTCGGACCCGCAGCGCAGCATTGCGAATGTGCGATTTGCTGTGTGAGATGCTCAGCTTGTCCAGCTCAGTGACCTCTAGGGTCATTTTCCTTTCCTTTCCCACCACAGCTCCCTTTCCCTTTGGTCACCGATAACTATACAGGGAAGCCAGTTAGTAGCTGAGCAGAGAGGTGGTAACGGCAACAAGTCAATTTAACTATCTGGAAAATATTTGTAAAAGCCATATATAGCTGAAGCATACATTAGAACTTTATTTACAATAGCATGTCCTGGCCCTTTCTTTGCCATCCCTCAAGTACGTTTCATTTGGAAGTAGAACATCTTCATAATACAGGAATCGTTCTTAGAAATTAAGGTTTAAGGCACCATGGTTTATAAAATTTTTGTCAGAAATCCAAAGACTGAGTAAGATGAAGAGTTACACTGAAGCTACTGGGAATGCGGTATTTGAAGAGCTATGCCAGGTCAGGAATGTTGTCACAAAATCAGAAGAAAACTCAGGACTGATAGAAACGTCTGTCTAGTCATTTTGGAACGTCTGGCTCAAACATAGCTGTGTTGTACTGCTGGCTGAGAGCAGCGGTCTGAAAGTAACTGAGTGACAACTGTGAGAGGGAAGGCAGCTCTCTGCTTTGGTTTTGCTTTCCAAGCAGAGGAACATGCATACAGATGTAAGGGGGGAAAAGAAAAAAGGTATCTTCTTAGTTTGTCCCCTAGTGAACAAGGGATGATCCAGGAGTCAGAGCATCGGTCTGAAATTCGAAGTCAGTGTCACGTTCGTCGTGCCCCAGCGCCTCCTATGGGAGCTTGGTAAATGATTTTTGCACATAATGTTCTGAAATTCCCACTGATTCCAGTTGCTTTATTTTCTGGATGTTTGCCAGTTAACATTAGGCCCATTCTTTGTTGCTCTGTTTCTTTGCTTGGTTCAGAAGCAAAGAGGAATAAGGGGAATGGTGCATGCAGGGAGAAGAC
>NW_009951013.1:0-1931 GCF_000696875.1 Nestor notabilis | reverse complement strand
GCTGACCCCAACTGACCCAAGGGATAGTCCATAACATATGGTGTCGTGCTCAGCAGTAAAAGATAGGGAAGAAGAAGGAGGAAGAGGTGTATGTTCGGAGTTACGGCATTTGTCTTCCCAAGTCTTGCGAAGGAGCCCTGCTTTCCTGGGGTTGGTTGAACACCTGCTTGACAGTGGGAAGTAGTGGATGAATTTTGCTCTTGTTTCACCTATTAAACTGTCTTTATCCCAAACTATGAGTTTTCTCACTTTTACGCTTCCTATCCTCTCCCCCATCCACAGTGGGGGAATGAATGAGTAGCTGAGTGAAGCGGAGATGCTGGCCGGAGTTAAACTACAACAGGAAGACATCCACATTGATATGGTTAATAAAACTTCTTCAAAGGGTATCACCCATGACAGTGGATGATATTTCAATTTTGAAAGCATATTTTTTGCAGTATCAAGAGGGCAACAACTAGGCGAACCAGTTCACTGCTGCATCTTGAAAGCCATTCATGCCATGACTCCAATGAGTAGACCTATTTTGAAGTGGCTTCCCCAGAGACGTACCTTGTTCCACCACTGTTTAAGGTTTCGTCTGTCATTTTACAGTGATATAAAACATATCACTGTATAGGAGTGAGGAACCTTTTATGGCTTTACAGATGACACAGAAATTTCCAGGCTAGCAGATAAGGAAGATATTGGTTACTCATTCTGAGAGATGTGGATCGTGTACTTACTTGTCATGCTTTAGCAGGATGCTTTTAGTCCAGCTAAATTGAATGGAATCCCTCTGGGAGTGAAGAATGCAAGGCTCTGCTTATAGAAAAACAAGCTCTGTGTTTGAAAGCGGTGTCTTGAGGAACGACTTCAGGGTCACCTGTGATAACCTCTCAAGATGAGCTCTCACTACAATGCCATGGCGTGGGGGGTGAGGAGGAAGACAATCTTCAAATCAGTTAAGAAGGTAGGTAATGTCAGCTAGGACAGGGAAAACACAGTCTTGGGAGGAGAGCTGTGCTAAGTCCAGGCATTTTAAATGAACAAGTGTGAAGAAGAATTCAGAGGACACCCAAAGCTGTACAATAGTATCTGGAAATCAAAGAAATTCAACCTTAAACTAGACCTCAGCTTCCTAAGGCTGGAGACAACTGAACATTGGGCAGTCTGGAGAGAGATGGTGGACTGGGCCCTCTCTAGGCGAGCTGCTGAGCATATGCTGTGTCTCACCTTTGAGGAGACATTATTTAAGGCGGAGCTGGAGGAGCGGTGACCTCCTGGATCACTGAGGTTCTGGCTGTGATTCCCCATTTTCCCCACTTATTTTCAGGTCTGGCAGCTGTTTCTGGTCCACAGATAGATAAATCTGATGAGCTTCAGGCTGTCCTGTGCTAGGAAGAACTCCTGTACAGGAGTCCTAGGGTTTCATAAGGAGAAACCAGCTCATGACTTGCTGGCCTGTGATGCAGGAGGCCACTTAGATGAGCCAATGTTCTCTTACACCAGAGATTCCTGTAGCCCGTGTGTGGGTACAGAGATATGCATACTCATGGGCAAATGATTGTACAACTACACGTCCCCATGATGCTCAGCCCCACTGGTGACGTCCAGGGCAGCATGACTCCTCTGTTCACTCAGCCAGAAGGATTTTGTTTTTCTCCTGTTCATTTGCCCTTCAAAGTCTTTGAAGCACACAATTTATACAAGCGGGAGCTGGTTGCCTTTTGCTTCCCCTGCAAAACAAAAGGAGAGACAGAAAGAGAGGATTGTGTATATAAAGAAAAAGCTCCAGAAGAACAACCTTACAGCTGACAGCTCAGACAGGGTATCCCCCAGGGAAAGGAATGCATTATATTAACCGTGATACACTAAGGAGCCGTGCGCATACATCACTTTCCAAAATGTTTTTAAAAGTTCATTAACTTCCAGTGGAAAGTTGTGGCTGG
>NW_009951012.1:0-1922 GCF_000696875.1 Nestor notabilis | reverse complement strand
AAACTTGCTGAGGGCGCACTCAATTCCATGAGATACCCTCATTGTTAGTAACTGAAACCATTCTATGGCTTGTGTTGAAGTCGTCAAGGTATGCTAGCTCCTAAAATTTGTGCAGCAGAGGCAGTGGCCATCAAATCTATATTTGGAGTATTAATTTCGACTTTCACCCTCTCCTGCTGTTTACAAACAGTAACGAAGTAATGCAGCCCCAGGCTGGCTTTGGGGGATTTCTTTGCAAGGGTTGGAAGCAGTGCTTGAGGTTTCTGTGTATGTGTTTGAGATACTGAGCCCCAAATCTTATTTGTTGCTTATATCAGGTTGTTCATATGTAAGTCATCCATTATGCAACATACCCAGTGCTGGAGCATATAAAAATAATATGTGATATTGCACTTCATGACAAAAGCCCTATAATGTCAAGAATGAAAAATGCTGTTTACTCCCCAGTCTGGTGCAGCCGTCGGGTCCCAGCGAACTTTTAAAAATTGCTTGGTAAGATCAAAATAAAGCATAACAGACATTCTGGATTGGAAATATAAGAAAATTTAGATTGAAAATGTCAGAAAATCAGTAACCTTGTAGTTTATTAAAAATAATGTCTGTTTTCTCATGATAACTGATAGAAACACTGAGAAATTATAAACCTGCTTTTGCTACTCCAGATATTTCTCACTGTGTATTTTCCATTGTGTTCAAATGAGGCTGCTGCTCTTTTTGATTCTGGGGTTTAAGAAATGTGAATTAATCCAGCCCCCATTTACTTTCTTCTGTTATATTAGACTGCAGCAAGATTTTTCGTTGAATGAAAGATGATCCTTATCTAGAATGAGAGCTTTGCTATTCACATTATTTCTGCAACCATTTAAGAATGCTTCTTTTAATACAACTAACAACACTCATATAACCTTTGTTACATTCAAAACCACAGTTAAAAATTGCTAAAGCTATAGCATTAACAAGACAGAACTCGAAGAGAGTGTCTGACATTGACTTAAATCCTCTGCTTCCTAGTGTTGCATTTTTAACCAGTTAAACACTTTTCCAAAATTAATTAGGTTTTTCTGTATCCCTCATCCTTACTGGAAGACTGTTGAGTTTCATCTCTTTCTGCATTCATAGTACAGTCATATCCTTCTCAGAATTATTTTTATAAAACAAAGAATTCAAGCTCTTCCATCCTCCCTTTTTATGATACCCTTTCAATCCTAGCAGCTGCTTTGTGCACTTGAACACTTTTGAGATTTATGCGACTATATCACCTAACTGTCTTAATCTGGAAGTATCTGCTTTGATATATCCCACGTTTGGTTTTCTTTTTTGGGGTGGGCTTTATTATGCTACAATGTATTACCATCAAAGATGGCCATAACAGATCAGATCAGAAGTTTTTCTGAGCCATTACCTTGTGCCCAAGAGTATCTGTAAGGAAATGCCTAGAAGAGACTCAGATCAGGGCAAGCATATATGACATTCCCATTCTCTCCCTATATTCAATTGTTGTTAACTTGTTTCCTGAGCCAGAGCTGTTTGCTACGGAAATATTAGCCCTAATAGATTTCTGTTCTATGCTCTTGTCTAGACCTCTGAGGTCTGTGTAAACTTTTAGCATCAACTGCATCCCCTAATGAAAAACTACATAGATTAGAAAACGGAAAGGGATGATTCTTCACAAAATAATGTCCTAATCACAAGGTCTTGCTTCTGAGCAGTAATGGTCTGCTGAGATCCCGTCATTTAAAATGTGAAATACACATGCATTATTTTACATTCATTTATATTAAATTTCATTTTCCATTTTATTGCCTAGTTACTCGGTTTATAATGGTCGTTTTGCATTTCATTTAGCCCTACCCTAATGAACTTCATAATGAACTTGAACTTTGCTCAAGTTCACTATAGAATCATAGAATAGTTAGGGTTGG
>NW_009951011.1:0-1921 GCF_000696875.1 Nestor notabilis | reverse complement strand
GAGTTGCTTGCTTCTTGTATTTGAAATTGCTAGCAAGATACCAAAAATAAGTAGCATAAAATCATTCCAAAGGATGTTCTACTACATTTGTTGCTTCTTCCATGAAAGTTTCTATAACATAATCAAGAACATTGTAATATCTTCACATTTATAGAGAAATAAGAACTTAGTAGGAAGCTTTCTGTACAGTTGCAATATTTATCAACAGGAGAGGTCCACAGATATACTTTCACCTCCCACAGATTCAAAGCCGAAAATGATAGAATTATTGTTAGAATAATTTACTAATATTTCAGCCATTTCTGTTTTCTTTTTATAGAATATAGAGGACGCAAGGTGAAGAAAAGCTTCTGACATTGTTAATAGGAATTTGTGGAAGGACTGAAGCCTACGCATTTGCTTGTCCCCCTAAATGGCATCAAAAACTCCTTTAATTTTATGAAGACTGAGAAACACACGTGTTGCTATTTTTAGAATTAGAAATGGAAAAGCCTTCTCTTTCAGGTTCTATCACCAGATGAAGGAAAATAGTTCACAAGTGGAAAAATGCCCAGGGCTCAATTTATGCTCTTCCAGATATGAACAATATTACTAGTTACTCAGAGTATGGTTCAACTAAGTAAAATAAACATTTGCAATGCAGAGGTATAATAAGGATTTGGCACCTTTAGTAGCAATAGAAAGCATAAAGATGACATTTCAATATGCAATTTTTCTCATCTTAAAGTGGAAATTTAAATAAGTCAGATAAATATTACTCCAAAAGTGTAATTTTCCCTCACGTAATTTAAAAGGGGTATATAGTAGTCAGCTCAGATGCAGGTAATAACATGGTACAGCATGCAAAGTTAAAAGAAATAAATTCTTTCTTCTGAATCCAGATTTTTGCTACATCCACCATCTGTTGTGCTTTAAAAATTATTAAGCGAGTGAAAAGAAGTGCATAAACAGATTGAATTTCCATCTCCTTTTCATGAATATTATGTTATTTTTCTGTGTCTGTGAAAACATTAGAAAGTCTCATAATACATAAAGCTTACTTTTGGGGATCAAACCTGTTTACCACTAACAAAATTTCTCTCTGACTGGGAGCTGACAGATATATATTAAAGTCTGTTATATGGTTATATGATATTCTTATGCAGAGACAGACCTGAGGGTATTTCACTCACATAAATTAGACAAAGGATGTAGACCTAAAAGGCCTTTGAACAGATATGAGAAAGTCACAGCTGCTCTAGGATGCATGACGATGTTGCAAACCTTACAATGGCAGTGTAATATTTGACATCTAATTCTCACAGTGACACTGGCTCATGATAGTAACAGTAGCATGTGGAAGAATTACCAGTAAATTATCAAAGATGCAAATGAGACACACAGAAGATGTTTTGTAGACATGAGTTAGGTCTCAATTGTAAGGTCAAAAGATGAAAGCCTTAAGTGTGATTTTCATCTCCTTTCTTCCTTCAGTTATTCTTCCTCAGGCTTTGTTTTCTTTCATTCACTGTTTGTCTAAAAGATCACTGAACAAATTATACAAATCTTGAAATATGCCCAGGAGATTCTATGGACAACACCCTTTCCAAAAGAGGATCAAAATACCTTTCAAGTATTTTGTTTATGTTGAAAGGTACATTTTAAAACAGGAATGTCCCATTCCATTCTTCTTGCAGTACATATAGACAGACACACGGTAAAATCTGCACAAATAAGTGTACATATATATATATAATCTACATACATGTATCAATATACATATATATGTACATACAAATATATTGCATACCTTCACACTCTGCAGCAATTATTAACCTACTCAACTACTCCTAATATTGTGCTGTGAACATCAAATAGTGCTAGCAAACACAAATTGCATTATAAGATTATATTCTTCACTGTGAGAGTGGTGAGACACTGG